>NC_051157.2:22743058-23043058 GCF_013339745.2 Dermacentor silvarum
TGCTGCGCGCTCTCCTCGACGAAGGCCCCACCAAGACGCAGCAACAGCAACACATCCGTCGATTAGCACACAACTACGATGGCTCGAAGGAAGACCTACTCCGCGAACTATGCAACAAGCTCCGCGGTCCCTCCCAACTAGCGACAACCCCACCACTCAAAGAATATGAAAGCAGACCCAACGTCGACTTGGACCGGCCTTCACACCAGCAGAGCTCCAAGTAGCCATCTACAAGCTCACGAGAAACACGAGCCCCGGCAAGGACAGGATAGTCAACAAGCACCTTCGACAGCTGCCCCAACAGGCCTTGACGGCTCTCCCTCGGTATTACAACCAGTGCTCGGACAAAGGAGAGCTGCCGGCCGCGTGGAAGCACTTGGAAGTGCTCATGATACCAAATCCCAACAAGCCCACAGTGCTCAAGAATGTGAGACCAATCTCTCTCACTTCGTGCGTTGGTAAGCTGTTTGAGCATATGGTCCACGACCGGCTCACATCGCACTTAGAAGACAATGGGCACTATCCAGACACCATGTTCGGCTTCTGCCAGCTTCTTTCTACTTAAGACATCTTTCTTCTCCTAAAGGATGACCTCATTGACAACCTCAGCAAGAATAACAAGTCATGCGTCCTTGCCATCGACGTGAAGGGCGCATTTGACAATGTAAGCCACAAAGCAATACTACAAAGTCTCGAGGAGACCGGCTGCGGTTCCAAGACCTACGGCTATGTCCGTAACTTCCTCACGGGCCGGACGGCCATGGTGGGGATATCCAACTTACGCAGTAAAGAATTGAAGCTGCCGAACAGGGGAACGCCGCAAGGCTCCGTCGTGTTGCCCCTCCTATTCAACGTGGCATTCCTAAAGCTCCCCCGGCTTCTCGAAAACATCCCAGGCCTGCGTCACGCCTTCTACGCAGACGACATCACGCTCAGGACGCGAGGCACGAGCACCGCAGAGCAAGAACGTTGCCTTCAAGAAGCGATTGATGTTATCGAACCTTGATAGCTGCGGCCTCCACTGCGCACCTGAGAAATCGGAGCTACTCGTACTCAAGGCACGCACGAGGGGAAGACCTCCCACCTGCGAACCTCCAGACCCGTGCGTCACGCTCAATGGGATCCAAATACCGAAGGTCGCCTCGCTTCGAGTAGTCGGGTTGCACCTGCACCGAGACTGATCAGGAGTCGCCACCCTTCCACGGCTCCAACGCACAGTCTCCCAACTCACACGCCTCGTAAAGAGGGTAGCCAATGGACTCAGTGGCCTCAAGGAGCAAGACACCCTGAGAGTCGTTCAAGCTCTCCTGACCAGTAGAATAACGTACGCAACCCAATACCTGGCTCTCAAGAATTGCGAAGTAGACAAGCTCAATGTAATCATCCGCAAAGCTACGAAGCTCGCCATGGGTCTACCACCCGTGACATCTACCACCTGACTTCTCAAAATGGGTGCTCATAACACCTGGCAAGAGCTGGGGGAAGCCCAGAAGACCAACCAACTCGAGAGGCTAAAGCTCACGCCGACGGGCAGATCGGTCCTTGCGCGCCTCAGCTACGGAGAACGTTACATCTCCGACATGGACCGCAAGGTCAAGATACCGCCTTGCATAAGAGAATAACTGAGCATCGACAAACTACCGCGCAACATGCATCCCGAGCATTATTGGGGACGCCGGCTAGCTCGAGTCGACGTCATCCGAAGACGGCACAAGCACGCTCCAGATGCGCGCTACGTAGATGCGTTGAAATACCCGGGCAAAACCGCTTACGCCTTGAGTGTGGTTGACTCGAGAGGCAAAGAACTGGCATCCGCCACCGTCAGGGTGCGGAACTCAGAGACCGCCGAAGAAGCGGCGATCGCCCTCGCCATCACCACGAGCACGAACGCGGTCGCAGTCTTCGCGGACTCCCAATCCGCAGTACACAATTACGCGAGAGGTCGAATATCGGTGGAAGCTGTCAAAATTCTGAAGAAAAGAAGCACTCCGCTCCCTTACACCTGCGTCACGTGAGTACCAGGGCTCGAGGGGCTCGAGGGAAACGAAGCAGTACACCCGCGGCCCGCGATCACGTCAACCGGGCCTCTCTCGCCGCCACGCGAGACCCCCGACCGCCTGGTGACGCAGCGGAAGCGGAGACAACACCCCCCACGTATAACGGCATCCTCCAATACTACCGACTGGGACGCAGGGTGTACCCGCCACCTCACCCAAAACTGACCAAAGAGGAAAGCACCGCATTCCGAAGACTGCAGAGCAACACGTACACCCATGGGATCCTCATGCATCGCATCCACCCGACACTACACACCTACAACTGCCTGATCTGCGTCGTGCCGGACACTGTGGCTCATTTACTACTCGAGTGCCTGTGGCGCCCCGAAGACGCCATTACCAAGCATACAACGACCGCAGACGTGAATCTCCTCGCCGAGACGTGGTAGGCCAAGATCTCCACCCCGGCCCTGGACGACCAACGACGTCTTGTCGCCAGAGCCTGGGATGCTATCGCGGCCAGAGGATTCCTGGAATGAGGGACCCTCCCACCTAGAGTGATCCACAGCTCAAACGCTCGGGAACACTGTCTCGAAAATTAAAGTTTATTTCGTCATCATCATCGCCCCATGCATGTCTCTACGAGGAAACGGAGATCTTGTGTTGCTCCTGTTGCTATTGACATGCGCAAGTTCGGAGCCAAAAGTTTTTCTCTCAACTTATGTTAGCGCTCGAAAGGGCCTTGTAACTTCTAATAAGTTGCCATGCCTTATGAGACGTGCCGAACTTCGGTAAAATGTTTGACACACAACTCTTTTGCAATTACGCAGGTGCCGGCAAAGAAGTGAAACGTCAGTTTCTGCATTCTTAATCAATATACGTAGACGTGCCTTGTTTCTCAGTAAATCTAAATCAGATCTGCCATCACAACTTCGATGAAGAGATGACAGCGAAGAACGACGTCTTTAATAAGAACACGCCGAGGAAATCAAGTGATAATACAACAGTAGCAGCAACAACAGCAGCAGCAGCTACCAAGTGATAATAACTGGCTTCACCCTTATAGCTAGCTAGCTATGCAACGATCTTGTGACATTTTCTTTTACTTTTTCCCGAAGGCAGCATCCATAAAGATTAACCCCGTAGACTATCAGCTATTTATCTATAGTCTCCGACGTACTTCCGCATGAGACGAGGACCGCGGTGCCTGCCGATAAAGCCATGCTCAACGGGCAAAGTGGTGTTATCGCCACTCTTAGGCGTACGCCTCCAAATGCACCACCCTCATTTTTATTTTTCGGATTTGTTTCTCGTTTGCCTGGCCCAGCAAACATCCGAATTGGTGAAAGAGGCAGTCAGCGTGGGGTGTAAGTTCTGCGCTTCACCTTAGAACCAATATGCCTCGCAGAGTTATCTGAACCAGGCTTAAGAAATTGATCAATTTCTGTAGAGAGATAAAATAGCTCTTAAGCACTACTTGCGAGAGCATCTAAAGCGCCGCGAAACAGAATAGGTTGTTGATGCACATAAGACTGGAGCAATCTTATAGCGCCATGATGCTGAGTTAAGTAACTCTGGATTTGAATGAAATACAGAAGAATAATGAAAGAAAACAACAAAGCCAATACTCAAAATAAATAATAAATATTTATAATAAAGCTTACTTTCAGACCTTTAAAACACACCTTCCGTTAACTTTCCTCCTAGTACAGAAATGATGAGCTTTCTGGTCTGGTGACTCACCGCTGCTGAAGCTGGAGGATATAAATCCTGCTGTAAATTTACGGCAGTTTGAGGTCAAATATTCGAGGTCACGAAAAAGATGCAGTAGAAATAATGGAGAGAGAGGGACAAAACTTTATTTTGATGGGGCACGGAGAGGGGTGGATAGTTTCATTTAAAACAAAGCTATTTACATCATGGAAAATTTACGCAAGGTTAAGTTGCAAATGGCCGGTCTAACTATATCTGAGCCGTTCTCCACCACAACAACGTGGCGCTCTCCCGCCCCCGTCTGCCGTACTTGTCAAGTAACCATTTACACTGATGATTCAGCGCCCTAACCTGCAGCTACCGACGTTCAATCAAAAAACCGGCCTGCGGCCAATGACGAATACATTCTACGCCTGGGTGCATACCGGGCCCACAAAGGGCAGTATCGCTCTCAAATTGGTTTGCAGGAAGGGTGCGGAGGGAATTCAGGAGGCGAGAGCATCGATACACATTTTTCTCCGCACCATTTTCAGGCTACGTGGGCTGTGTAGACTCAGGCCTCACAAAATATTTCACCGTCAAAACTATAAACCACTAATTTACTTTACTACACTCGTCTACATCCGCATAAACACATGCGTTAAGCTAAGTTCACTTGCTTAACATTTGTGGGCGCAGACGGATGAAATATCAGCCGGCCATGAAATAGTTCTTTCAACTGTAAAACACAGAACACATTCTTTCTGCGGTTTCTCTGTTTTGATAGCACTATGGGAGAGAGTATCTGAAAAGAAATATATGAATAAAAATTTGGATCTAGTGACCATCGAAGAGAGGTTGGCAGGGCGAAAGAGCCAAATTTCAGACGAATTCCCCGAAGCCAAGTGCGCGATGCTTTGCAGGAATATTGAAAGGCCACCGCACAGAGCGTGTGTGGAAGAGACACGTAGAGCGTGGGAAGCATTGACGTCAGCGGTTTGAAACGATGCTTGTGGCGATGACGCTTGAGAGCATACGTGGCAGCACAACTGTATGGCTCAGTGCGGTATTAGATTACGCTAGACATAGACAAACAGAAGCAAACGTGAAGAATTTTCGTCGTTTATTTGCCCTCAAGTTACAAATGACAAATGGCTCTTTACGCCTCATTTTGATAAGGCCTGAAGTATATAAGTTCATTCCTACTATACGCCACCTCTAGTATAGTTGGGGCAGAAATCAATATTATCAGATAAAAAAAATTGTTGCAGTTTCACCCGAAAGGCGAAGCATCAATTTCGATAGCAAATTTGTAGAGAGCTAGACGTAGTAATGATAGTAGTTTTATTAGCTGTATAAACTTGAACATGCAACAGCACCAGCAACGCGCAGAACTGTTGTCGACGCCGTCGGCGTTTTATCCGCGTTCGCACCGAACGCGCGTGGCGTTGGTAACTGTTGCCGGTGCCTATGGGGTCGGCTCGGAGGTTTTCGACGAGATCAGAATGGGACACTCGTCGAGCAGCGTCGGAAATCTTACCCACCTTCTCGCCTCGCAACGTAACGCACCTAATGCGTATGAATTAGGTGCCGCAGCTAAACGTCGCCTCCCCTCCCTCCCTCCCTCCCTCCCGTCCCCCCACGGCATTTTGCGCCAGGGAAAAAGTCGCCTTTGCTCTCTATATATATGGTGATTGCAACGGAGGAAAGAGACGTAGCCCTTCAGGGAGCACGGCGCAGAACGCGCGTTTGCTCTCCGACGTGCGTTCGCTCCCCATGAAAGCGCGCGTCCCTCGCGCCCTTTCACTCGCACATACAGCGTCCGGAGCGCGGCGATGATTTCATCACCGTAGACGTCATACGGAACCTCACGGCAACGGCGACGGCGACGATGACGCCGATGGCAGAAATCCGCTTTGGAGTGTCCATATAATTGCTATCGCAATAATATCTAGTTCAATTAAACGGGCTGTGCGAGACCATCTGCTTTTATGTCCTCTTTTTATGCTCTCGGTGTCTGGTCGCTGGTACTATTACACAAAAATGTAGGATTTGTTTACTGTTAACAAAGTTGGCTGCTTCACCCGAAGGTGTGATACTAAACGCTGGTCTGACATGTGGATACGACGCAGCACGCAACGCAACTACTGCAGCGTAGAAGCAACAGCGCCCTGACCACTATTAGCCGTCTCACAACGCTACCGCGATGAAGAGCAGACAGAGGGGACATCGTCGGTGTTAGTCAATGCCCGCTGAAATATTAGATAACTTTAGCTTGACGATTACTGCCCGTTCCGCTCGAAGCAGTGCACATGCAAAGCAGTTCAGCAGGAATGCTAGTGTGCTTATAGTGGCGTGTGCACAACGCGCATGCCAGCAGTGGAAGGCAGAGCGCTGGCGCGTATATGTTTGTCTATTTTTAACATTTATTACATTTAAGACAGGCTGGTAAGCATGGAAGCCAGAGTTAGTTGACCAGCCTCGGCGACCGTATATCGACGGGTGGCACAGCATGTACTGAGACATTGACGAAGATTAAACCATAGGAGCTATAAATCTAGGGAAAACAAGGGGAATGCGGGAGATGGCGATTCAAGACGATGAGTAACACGAGAACAAGGTCAGAGCAGGAGCCAACGTTTCGACAAGTGGACTTGTCTTCTTCAAGCCCAAGTCCGCCTTGAAGACAAGTCCACTTGTTGAAACGTTGGCTCCTGCTCTCACCTTGTTCTCGTGTTACTCAGCAGCTATAAAGTAACTTCAAACTCTCCATGAAAGCACTTATATTAGCACAGGAGTATTTCACTGGGCAAGAAACTGAATAATTCACTCTATGCCTTGCGGTTATATTAATAGCGAAGCTGTTTAATCGGGAAGTAGTCCGGTTGTGTACGCCCGAAATGTGGGCCGATCCTGGAGGTAGTGCAGAAAGGGTCCACGCGCAATGGCACATACCCCTGTGAATTAGCGAAGCTGTTTAAGCTCGAGGATGGTCCGTCGAGTGTACGCCGAAAAACATCCACTTGGCGATGACGTCCCCATGCGCCGCCTAGCAACGCTTCACCCGAGCTGCACCGACCGCGCAGAGCCTCGCCAAAGCTGCGCGAGCCATGACGTCATTGCGCGCGCCGCATCGTTTAGCCTTAGCTTTGCAGAGTCATGACGTCACCGCGCCGTGTGGAGTGGTTGCCACAGCTGCGCAGAGGCGAAGCTAAGCCGTGACGTCACTGCGCCGTACCACGAGATATATAACTACGCGTCGACCCCGCGGCGACACAAATGCTACACCGTCTCCGCGCCGAGCACATCGCTGCGAAGATGGGACGGCCGAAAAAGAGCGTCACTCCCGAAGAAGAGGAAGCGCGGCGCGAACACCGCCGCACCGCTACTCGAGTGCGAGTGAGGCGACTAAGGTCCGATCCCGAGTTTCGCGCCGCCGAAGCGGTTGCGAAACGTCGGCGATTCACAGAAAATCCGGAGTTACGAGCCCGCGAAACCGAGCAAAAGCGTTTGAGCGTCTAGAAGCGTCCAGATTCTTTAATGACTGAGTGTTCGTTGCTTCTTGGGCTCTCGATGATTTCGGGTTGATGTTGCGAAAAACGTGGCCGAGTCTCGCAGCATAATCTCGCAAAAACTTGACCAAACCGAGATAGAGCTAGGTAGCGTCACCAGCTTCGCTGTTTACCCAGTCTTCGCACCACTAGTGTGAAGCTGCCCCTAATTTTTTTGTTTTGTTTTCAACTTAGAATTTCCCTTCTTAGCATCAATTTGAACTTTGCGCACCACTTTTTCCAGTTTTCTTTTTCTAGAGCGTATTAAAGAATGCTCCATGTTAGCTGCGTTTTTCTACCAATGTTTTAGTGTGGTGCAATCTAGTTTACCTTTGCGATAAAGTATGTCTAAATGTTGTAAAGTTGGCATTTTTGCAATAAGTATCGCATTGTGGCCATGCACGCTTTACAGGCGTAAAAGCCTTATGTTAACGGCACCGTCGTAGTGGTTCGATCCTAAGTCATGCTACCCCTAGATGTTATCTGGAAATGTGGCAGGAAATCTCGACACTTTCACAATACAGAAGTACTGCAGAAAACGGACTCGTAAAAAGGAACGACTGTAACTTGTAGTGATTATATGCAATATTTATGGTCGCCGGCATTTTCATAGAGTCGATGAAGAATACAGCATGCCATGGACAAGCTAAAGCATTGATGAAACATGGACAAGTCAAAACGGATAGGTTTTCTTTTCTGGTGAAATTTCTTCATTTATCTCTCCTTTTCTTTTTTCCCCGGCTGGTATGCAATTTATATGCGATACATAACAGTATCTTGAGATTCCACCTTGTTTGAACAAAGCGTGACGAACTAATATGCACAAGCGGCAAGGACGGGGTTTAGTATGTGATGATAGGATAATGTATGGTAAACATATGGTAACCATATAGGGTAATGAAATGACCAAAACATAATTTAATGGTCCTCAACTATTGACTTAGAACAGGCCAAAAGATCAATTTGGAAACGTAGACCCAGGACTGAAATTACGTATATGACAGTACATGTGAAGAAACTTCGAATTGTGGAAACCTTGTTTCACCGCTTTCGCCTTGGTCTGGCCTACGCAAAGTACGCTCTCTTTAAAATCTATCGTGGAAGCCCTGCATTGTGTTAACGACAGGTTCAGAAGTTTTGCAGTTCACCAATTACAGCTCATCCAAGCCAAAATTATTTACAACATGTGGAAAACATCACTTGCTTAATACGCTACACAAGAGACACGACAAAACCAAAATAACAACTCATAGGTGGCACTGAGTTTACACTGGCCATTACACATACGCAACAATGAATAGAGTAAAGAAAAAATGTAAACGAAGTCTGAGTAGGTGAATTTGGCTGCCGTCTCGTCAAGAGGACATGTTTGTAAGGAACGTATGTTCAGAAATTTGCAATATTGCGTATTTTCAAATAATAACACCTATGTTTGAACGCATCAACAAACTATTTAGGATGTGCCACCGTGGCCGGATGCGCTTTCTTATGTATTACTCCAAAGCATTCTTGTCATTGAGAAGAACGCCTCTATAAATGTGTTTATTTGGTAATGTATGCATAATTTCAACGGTAGACTGTTTAGTCGTAGCTCTTAACAAGGAATGCTCGTTGCTCTGTGTGTTCATGCGTGTTAGTTGTGCATGTTGTGTCTGAGAGAGCAATGTCGGTGTATGAGTGAGAAATTTTATGCATCACATATCTCATCTGGAGTAGCATGACATGCATGTTGCCAGGCAAATAACTACAAACCCTATTAAAGAATGTGTCTGTCTTCATTTAACAAGCAATGACGGCACGACACAAACACAGGCATACCTCTTTCTCTAACAAAAGGCTTCAGCGTTAGTAGAGGTTGCTGCTTGCTGGAATGTTAATGAGAAAGTTCAGGCTGTCATTTTTTCTGCAATAGTGATGGAAGCGAAGACGTGAATGAAAATGCAGCTTGATATACAACTGCGAAAAAGATGACATGTTTGAGGAAGTGCAGGCACTTTAGCAATGACAAGGTTCTGCACAGTTACTAAAACGACCTTTCAGATGGCGCATGGAGTGCTCTTAGTTATCCTCTCTCGGAATAACGGCGACGAAAGAAAGTGTAGTGAAGTCCAATCTGCGAAGGAAAATCTGGGATTCTGAAAGAAAAGAAGAAATACATCGAGAAACACCTACTATGCTGATGCTTACCAAATCTACATTCGCATTGCTTATGGCAGGAGGCCGCTCTCGCGCGTAATGACGCTAGCGCGATATTTATTATGCATGCACCGAACGATAAACAAGGGCTGCTTACTCTGCTCGTTATTGCTTCCCTGCTCTTGTCCTTCGTCGGAAGCAAAAATAAAAATAAATAAGTAAATAAATAAATGAGAAAGACAGTCTGGCGGGCGGTGCCCGATAGAGGCTGATGCAATAATGCCTTAGCGCACGCGTAAATAGCAGTGTACGGGAAGGCGATGCATAAACACGACGTTGGCGTAGAGCTCCACCATTCCTACCAGCAGCGTTGTAGCTAATCTCGTCCTCTTGTTGAACAACATTTTGGTACAAAAGAAGTGAAGACTAAGAAAAAAAATAATAAGCGACGAAGCAAAATAAACACTAGAGAGGGAGTGAAGGCAACAAGTGTTGTATTTCAGTGCGCGTATTTCTTTCGCCACCGATGCCTGCGCTTAATGCGCTTAGCGGGAGAGAAATGTGGGCGAAAGCCCTTCTTAACATCGCGGGGATTTTCGCCGGCTTCGAGGTAGCGTGTTTGCTGATAACGTCTTTCTTCTTGGCACCGACGGGATCTCTCCGCTCGATAGCAAAACCCCTGCAGATGACAAAGTCCTTGCCTAACCCCCCCCCCCCCCCCCCCCCCTAAACACACACACACACACACACACACGCGTAGCCGCATCGTTGCATCCAAATGAAGACCTTTGTTTTTCTTGCAGCAGCCATTCATACCCTGTGCGTTCCAGAGAGTGACAAGTTTATGTTTATATTTAGCCGGGTCGCGCTCAAGTATTCCGGCTGTATTTAATTATGTAATACCTCACTTTGCAGCTCCAAAATTCTACATCGGTTGAAGTACATTAACGCCATTTTCGGCTATGTCGAAGGGCAAAAGCACTTGCAGCATGTTTCGGAATCAGCACACTGAGCGATAATGAACAATATTCTTCTGTTCATTGAACTGGTTATTCACTGAATAAAACCTGCTGCTGTTAAATATAAATACGTTAAATTTTTTAATGCTATAACATATTCAGAAGGTTTGATAAAACATTATTGGCAATGTACGCATCTGTACAAGTCCTATATTCAAGTTTTAAAGACGAGTGGACGGATGCGCTTCGTTTTTACGCACACTTTCAATAACGCTTGCAATGCCACTGTGCAGCGTGGGTTCAAGAACTTGATGTCAATGTCTGCGAAAGCACATTACACTGAAGGCTGCGAAGTTCCGTCACAAGGGCGAAATAGTGGTGCTTGACGAGGAGTATGCATTATTCAGAGTAGTCTGTATTACATCCTCGATGATGTTTGCGTTATTCATTAGACGGTCAAGCAGGGAGATTTCATTTACAGGGAAGGCTGATAGGTAACTTAAACCGGTGCGTTTTAGTCTGCTGCTTTTAACTGCGGAAGAGGGAAGGGTTAGAGATTCATGGTTTCTCAGTTGCAGTCCGCACTTGTGGTACTGTGAAGTTGGACCGACGTAAAAAACAGCAACGTGGGCTTTCCACTTCTGGTTAAATAAAATACGTTTACGAGGCTTTTCAAAACAACTGTGACAAGAACAATTCCGCTTCATGTTTTGTTTCTTTGCTTGATTTCAGGAGAGAAGAGATGCCTGAGGCAGTATGATCTTTATTTTATTTTTATTTTATTTCTTTTTTTGTTTTTTTTTTCTAACAGTCAGGCGTTTTCGACCTTTATTTTGTGTAAGACTGAGGTGAGCCAAATTTCAGTCAAGTGCACTTTCTCTAATAGATGACTGCCATTTAATTTCAGGCTTCCTGGTTGTTTTCTACGAAGAAATAGAGACGTTTATGTTGTATTGTTGGAAAGCTGACGCAACTTTACGCTCTTGAGTACGTCTCGACTCCACGCGGCGTCCAGATGGTGCTTTATTTCAAGCAACAGACCATAAAAAGGGCAGAATAGATATCACTGAACAGTAACAAAACGAGAGAGCCAAGAAGGAAAGCCAACGACTCTATTATCGTTGCGAGTAGCGCATTTATCAAGTTCCTGCTGGCTGAAATTTATCACTGCGCAAGCTGCTTTCCAGCACTTTCTAAACGATTGGCCTTTGTGGGTTGCAGGCAGTGTCATGTACTTCATATATTTTTTTTTCGTTAACCTTAGTTTATCATTACGTTAGATTGCCGTTCGCCAGCGAAAAAATAAAAAGAAAGAACGGCATTGCTTTCAGGGTAAGAGGGTCGTGACTGGACAATTCCTCATACATCATAGACAGGAAGCGGTCAGTACGACTACATTCGTAACAAAACCATGCAGCGTAGTAGAAGCTGTAGATATCGTTAGCTAACCAGAGGCGAACCCACAATGTTTGAAAGCTAGGACGGCCTCATGCAAGTGCTCGCGCAATGGTCAGTCGCGACGACCAACAGTAGTCACTATCCATTCACGAGCCTCTGTTATTTTGCGACAGGTTCTTGATGCTGGCTTCGGGTCAGCTGACGTGAGAGACAGCTTTCATTGATGGTGCATGGTTTTTGCGAGGCTGACTGTAAGTAAAGTGCATGACCGTTTTCGTAGTTAGACTCATGACTGGCCACAGCATAGAGTATTATATAATTTGCTGACTCAAGAAAAAAAAAGAGAGACAGAGGGAGAGAGAGAGAGACCATGGCCTAGACAGCCACAAGCATGAGTGGCGGGTGATAGAATATAAACGATTGAATTCACAGCCACCTATAAAGCTTGCAGTTATTGCGCTGTATGATGATGATGATAATTAAGTGGCATCCTCTTTGAAATGGGGCGGTGACAGATAGTCACCTATAGCCTGCTTGAGTTTATCAGGTATGCTTTACATGCTCTCCATTCTAGCATTTTTATGTACATCCCCTTAATCTTTTTCTTTCTGTTCCTCGTAGCTTCTCTATCTAACCTTTACCACTACCTATGCCTTTAACAGATCCGGTCCTATCAATCTCACCCCTGCTTTTTTTTACACCAATACTCTTAACGTCTCTTGCTTGTTTCGATATTATCTGTCGCTGTTTTGAGTGCAATACTAATACAATATAATGAAGCAATATTAATGACCACCTGCAGTGGTGCTTCGAGTCGTCGAGAGTGTGTCTTTCCTCCGTTATTTCTACTATCTAAAGAGTAAAAACCTTAGGCGGCATGAACAAACCACACCGACAGCAACGATATTCACCAATTTTGGCTCCGCCTATTTTATCTTTCCCTCAAGGTCTCAATGAACACCGCTCAGAGCCGGTGAACAAGCAGAAAAAGCAAAACCAGGGCAAAGAAAACAGCAAGCAGGGGCCTGCACAACCTGGTTGACCGGGAATTAAATTTAGTATCACGCGATTAAAATTACGCCACTCTACTGACTATGTTGGAAGACTAAAAAGGCGTGTGTGTTGCGGTGTGCTACCGTTGGTTGAGATAGGGAAAGAGCGATAAAGATGGTCATGATGACGATGACAGGAGCAGGACTTACAAAGGTAAGGAAGGAGGTTTGAAAAATGTTCCGTCGCACTGTGAAAGTTTTTAACAACGCTGATTCTGACCAGCAAAGTGCATCAATGAGTATTAAAGTGGATCTGTTAAGACGGTGTGCCAAGAAGATGTTTGGCATGTTAGTGGTTAAGAAAACGTTCTGTCGTGCGTGCCGTTGGTCGTGCGCACGCCATGTGAATGCTTCTTTAGTTTCCTCCCCTTTTATGCCAAGAAACTTGTGCATTTGCTTGAGCTGCCATGATTTTCCGTAGAAGGTAGCTACTAGCCTCCTCCTCAGAATACAACCCCAATGCACACGAGGTGAAGGAAAAGACAGGAAAGGCTGTTTTCAGTCACCGATTGGCGAGCCCCGCAATTCCGCACAGCTTTGTCAGCATAGACAAGAGGGCGTTGTGTAACAACTGGCACACAAATAACACACTATTGACAACAAGTACAGGTGCGGGCAAAAGTGATTGGAACATGGGAGCTGTAGCTGAACTCCACCACAGTGCCCTCTGGTAGCCTCGGAGGGAAGGTAAGAGTCGGAATACGCATGCGCGGAGGCCGGCGCTCATAGCCAGTTCAAACCTCACGCTCTCTTTCTGTACCCGGGGGTCGCAGCTTCATCGTTCGTAGCTTTCGCGGCTTAACACTCACTAGCGTGATGTCGTTGGTATCATAGTTACAGTTGCCTTTGTCCCGGGGGCGTGTCCAGTGCATGCGAACTACAGAAACAGCTATGCTATCAGCGCATTTACGCTAACGGACTGTTCTGTTGCAGAAGCTGCGAACGACGTTCCAATCCATGGTTAAAGGAACAGATCGAAAGGTGTGAACTTTTTATGAGCGCCGGCATTCGGGCATGCGTGATACAATTTCTGGCTTGTCCCTGAGGCTGCTAGATGGCACAGGGTGGCAGTTAGGCCACATATTCTGTTTAATTCAAATCATCAAATCAAATCAGTTTATTATTATTATTATTATTATTATTATTATTATTATTATTATTATTATTATTATTATTATTATTATTATTATTATTACATCGTATGTCAATGACAGCATATAAAATATACAGACGAGGTCCCAAAGTACAAGACTGCAACGGGACCCTCTGCGATAGCAATTATATGGACACTCCAAGCGCATTTCTGCCGTCGGCGTCGCCGTCGTCGTCACCGTGAGTTTCCGTACAAAGTCCAACAGCGATAAAATCGTCGACGTGCGCCGTACGCTCTGTGTGCGAGTGAAAGCGTACGAGGGTGAGCCGGCAATCGCGGGTCAATGTAGCGCACGCGAGGGAGGAAGACAGGCTTGAAGCACGCGGTCGTCTTTCACGCGGGCGAGGCACGAGGGCGAGGCGACGGAGAGGGAGGGGGGGGGGGGGTGCGGTCTGCCCCGTCGGCTGCTGTGAACAGCACTGCCGCGCGGGCGCCGTATCTTCAAAGCGACCTGCGATGCAGGCGAAGTGCGCGCCCCGTGGGCCTCACCTTCAAAGCGATCTGAGATGGGGACAAAGTGCACGCGCCGAGTGCCGGTTGCTTCATATGCGCTCTGCTTTCGACGTTTAGTTCGCGTTGAAGCGAGACGAGAGACAGCGCGAAGGTCAATTTGCCCGCTGCTGCTGGTGCGCTTTCTCACTTCTGCGTTTTCACAGCGAGTTTCCGCGGTCATCGAGCGAGGTGGGTTCATGTTTACCTGTGCGCGTGTAACACCGTGCTTGTCTATATAGTTCGTAAACGAATGTTTACAACTTTATACGACAAACTACTATCCTTACTTCGTATAGCTGTCTACTAATTTGCTATCGCAATCGATGCTTCGCCTTTCGGGCGAAACTGCGAGCTTTCTTTTCTATTACTTTTGATAGAAAGAAAGAAGAAAGAAATCTTTCTTCCGGCATAGTGAAATACAATATGGTTGACAGTATCATCTGGATCCTTAGTCTATGTGGCTAGTTTTGTATTCATGCCATAAAAGTCAGCATAAATTACAATCCAAAGCAAAAGAAAAAGTAGGTAAAAAGAAAAAAATAGGTAATCTTATTGCATAATTTAGAGTGATGTGTTGAGGATGGAACAGCATTTGGAAGTTTTCTAGTTTAACCTGGGTATTTCATTCCAGGTTTTCGCACTGACAGATGATAGGGAACGTTGATCGCATACATTGTGTTTTCAGCAAGTTGAACTTGCTATGCTCAGCTTGTCTAGTATCCCTTGTAGTCATGACCAATATTGATGAGAGATTTGGCTTGTTCGTGGTTAGTATTCTGTGGATTAGTATAGCTGTGTTATAGTTCCGAGGTTGGATAAGTGGCATTATATTTACCTGTCCAAAAAGCTGTGCAGGGGATGTGTCCTTGGTGGTCGATGCAATTATTCGTACCATACGTTTCTGAATTTTGATTAAAGGATTAATGTACGAGGCGTATATGAAACCCCAAGATTCTGTACAATATGTTAAATGGCAATGAAAAATGCTGAAATAAATGAGACGTAATGTTTGAGGATGGAAATATTTGTGCGCCTTTAATAAGGCATAACAACCAAAAAAACATTTTATTAGTTTCTTCTTCAGTATGTGGATCCCAGTGTATGGACGAGTCACGACGTATGCCTAGATATTTATGACTACTAATTTGTTAGATTTGTGCGTCTCCGACGTACAAGTTGCACTTAGTAGGAGTAGTTTTGCGGTTAGAAGCGAATACTACATACTTGGTCCGCACCTGTACAGTGCTCAGCAATGCCAACGCAATAAATGGTGACCGGCACCTTTTGAGCCACTGATGGGCGCTGGGGCCACAAAGCTGATTCAGAGCGCCCTTGTTACGCTTGGCGACGACATTTGCCCCCCCCCCCCCCCCCCCCCTCTCCCAGCGATCACACAGCGTCCACCGGTCACGCAAAAAGTAAGGGCCTCACGTGCACCAAATATCCTGTTAGAATCGCTGAGAACTATACAATACCAGACAACCTGTAATTAGTAAGAAAACATACGCAAGGTACACCAAAAAATTAACACACAAATCAAATGATCACATACCATATTCAAAACGATCGGTTATGCGGTTATCTTCCACTGCGAGGCTTTTCTTTCGAGGAACCCGTATGGGTATCCTTTGAAGCAATTGCTACGATTGGGTGGATGTCTGATTTTCCCGCTAAAAACGTTAGGTGTGAAGAAATATGAGTAATCATAACCTGTATTTATCTAAAATATTTTACAATGTTATTTTAACGAAGTATTAAATTAAATTAAATTATGGAGTTTTACGGTGCCAAAACCTGTTCTGATTATGAGGCACACCGTAGTGGGGGACTCCGGAAATTTGGACCACGAAGTATGTACAACCTGATCAGTGCAGTTGGTATTAAAGGCCATGAGCGACTGCTCGGCTTACTACATTGCTTTTGCATTGCATTGATTGCATTGATTAGATTAATTTTAAGTTTAAACCTATTTCCGGGTGCGGTAGAGAGCGTAAACTTATTCCGTCATTCTTGCAAGTCATTATTCTGGGGCCGCATTCGGTCGATTTCATTTTTCGTTCTTCTTTTCTTATCACACGTCACACCTGGTGGGTGACCCCGGCGTTAATGCCGACGTGGTGGCGTCCGAGCTAACGACGAAGCGCGAATGTAATGAAAAATAAAATGAATCGATGTAAGATATGGCCCAAGACTGTGTGTCTCGTTAACCTCTCTGCCTTTCTGTCTGTTCATCCCATCTCTCTTTCCTTTCTTTCTCTCTCACTGTTCGCAGCTGTGGCTGCATTATATTTTGTCTTCCAATGAACTTGTAAAATAAAATAGCGAGTCTGCTTGAGAAAGAAAGGAGAGAGGGGAAAAACAAAGAGAGAAGGCGAGAATGCTAGCCATGAAAGCGTCTCGTTGAGAACCAAAAATAACTGATTCAAACAGTGATATAGCCCTGCTCGAGCTAATGTTAGTCTTAATTTTTGCTCGCCCCTTTCTTTAGTGAGAGTTAGTTGCCAACATAAGCGAAAAAAAAAACAAAAACAAACAAGACTAACGAGAACACAGCGGAGGAATGACACAGTGACGGAACAAAACAGAAAGGAAATGCCAGCGAGAACTTTAGATTAACGTCTCATTAAAACAAGCGGCCTTCAGAGAGTAACAAATTAATTTCACCCAGGTTCCTAATCTAGACCCGTGGGGAGACACAAAGGCCAGCGAACAGGTATCTCGCAATGGTCGCTGGCTTTTGTAGCGAAAGGAAAACCAAAATGAACCCGCGTGTACATTAACAGAAATCGTCCTTGCTAGAACGTTAGAAAACTTTATCCTTAGTATGAGGCACCAGCGGTAAATGAATTTCCTGGAAATGAGACCGTTTCGCTTTCTTAGACATGGTGCTTCCGCTGAGCGCCGCGCGATGACAGCTGCGCGATGAATATTACGTGGGGCCGAAAATTAGTCTCCAGGATGCGAACGTTGTTCTATTCGTTTAATAAAATAAAGGAAAGCTTGATTGCGTTACTCACTTCCTCCCTCGCTTCGTTGCTTATTGCGATTCAATTCAGTGTTTTCATCGGACGAGTTCATTTCTTGGGACAAGCAAATAGACTGAGTAATCAAACCCGGGGGCGAGAACTTCGTTTTGAGCAGCAGACACGTAGTGGACTCGTTAGCGACAGTTTTAATTATCCTCCGTTCTTAATATTTCATCACAATTGAACTGTATACTTATATATGGAAAACAACGAAATGCTTCTTCATGCTGAAGACAGGTGTAGTCAATAAGCACCGTCATTGCGAGGAAAATAGAGCTGGGTCGAGTTTTTGGGTTACTTTGTTACGAATGGGTTTCAGTGGAGAAACGTAAAAAGAAATTATGCGCTAGCTTGGGACTGTATGCATAAGCTGAAAATTAAAGTAAGTATACGTTAGAATACATTCATGATTTAAAGCCGAAAACAGAAACAGACAAGGGAAAGTAGGGACGACAAGAGCTTTATCTTTTAACTTAAGGTTTGTGACCGTGATACGGTAGAATGGATACTTGAACGAGTTGGCGTTTAATTCCCACAACAACGACGAGGCGCGAAGAAGATGCACATACAAGCGCTCACTCATAACTGAATTTTAACTGCACGCAAGGAAAAATATTTACAGATGCATCGCGCTTGTGACGTGAGATAAAAACAAACAACAAACAACAAAGGAAGGTGTCTAACAATAATCAATGCATTTAAATTCTTTATCATGGAGTGAATAGGATGGTTGACTTACGCATGACGGTTCCGCATTCACCAAAACTCGGAAGTGGAAAACGAAAAAAAAAATTCAAATTCGACACTTTGTGGTACCTATTTTATGTCCTATTTTAATATAAGTGCTGCACAATGAATAATGCGCTTATGTTTTCAGTTCCCCAGTTTAAACAAGCGTGAGTGAGACTGTGGGACTATCTTTATGTGTACAGTCACGTATGAGCCTCACCTCGGCTGGTTTACCTTCATTGCTAAAGAAAGATGTTAACGTGTTCTTTTGTTTCGACTGTCGCCAATACGAGTAATGTTGGCATGATTTCAGTTTGTAAGCTTTTCCCTGCACAACTTATTTTTTGAAAAGGAAGGTTTCTAACGTTTATTTCTAGCTTTTCTGTTTAAAGCAAAGTTTTCAAAGCGACAGAGACATTCTTTAATGAGTGCTGGTGATGTTAGCTTGGTCGTACGCCTGGCATTCTGCTTCAAATAAGGTTGATGATGCATAAAGTAATCCGCTCATGCGCCTTACACACATGCATACAACATGGACAATTAACAGGACCAACAAGCACAAGCATGAAGTATCTAAAAAGTTTCGTTGAAGCCAGTGCCTCTGAAAAAAAATAAGGCAGAAACAATTCTTTATGATTATCTATGCAATACGAAGCATTTATGAAAGGTATTGGGCCTGAGGCCCACCACTGGAGATGCCGGCGCTGCAATCGTTTCGGCGTGCAAAGTTGGATCACGTGATCCCAACTTGCTCCGACGAAGAGAAGCGGGCACTTGGAACGCGTTTGTTAACCGCGATTTCCTGGTGCTTTTTCCTTGGAACAGCGTTGTTTTGCACTCACTTTATGTGCGCGGACACCTAGAGACTACACAAGCTGAGAAAGTGCGCTCAAAGTTATCGGCGTCTTGGTACTTTACTGCTCCGTGCCGCATTGCGCTACGTACGCGAATGTACAGGGCGTGAGCTTCCCCCTTTTATCGCAAAGATAAGAAACGGCGGACGCATGGCTGATCAAGATTCGAATGGGTAAGGAACCGAGATCATATGCACGTGTTTGCAGCAAGCACTTTCGCGAAGAAGACTTTATGTACGGACTCAGAGTGCAAATGTTCGGTGAGTACCATACGACGTTAGGCGATCGCGCATGTGCAGTGTTCAGCGAGTCATACGCAATACTTGGAGCGCACGGCGGCCGGTGCTTTTTACGCGGCTGGTGAGCAGTATGCCTGATCAACGATTGGCCGAATGCAGTCATAATGCATCACAAAGACTCTCGCTATCATGTGATACAGAAATGCATCAGCTCGGTGTCCCCAGCGGCCCCAGCGCCCACCGGTGGCGCAAGTGCTGGCAGCCACGCGCTCCTAGTATCGCGTTTCAATCGCTGGGCACTGTTCGTTGGCCGCAAGCCGTCAGCATAGCATTTGATTATTTCATGGCAGGGTGAAAAATCGCTGCCTTGCACGCGGAGGTGCATTTTCGATCGCGAGCGAGCCCGATCGGGACCAAATTTCTCGATAGCGATTGGCCCCTTTGTGCAAGCTGCGAAAGGGAGTCAATCGTGGAAACGTTCGATCCCGATCTGCCTCGATCGCGAATGAAAATGCAGCGTGTGACAACCGTATAAGATTCGCGTAATAAGAAGCAGCAGATAAATATTAAAATCGTGCCGCAGACAAACGTCTGCTCGTCGTCACACTGGTGAAAGAAAATGTAAAATGTTATGTAGCGACAACGTAAAAGAGGGAACCCCTGCCAGAGAAACAACAAAGTTAAACTCTGTGAATGACGCGCGCACCTGCATATGGCTCTCGTGTGTTTGCCTGAAATCATGTGTGAAAGGTCGCGGCTGCATGCACCTCAAAGCGTTGGGTTGCTTCCCACAACCCAGACAAACCACTTGCGTCGTGCTCCATTGGGGTACGGGAGCTAAACAAGAATATGAATTTGTGAACGCTATTTGTCGTATCAACCGCGGCCCGTTTGTAGATGCAAACCTACAATGAATGAAACTACACGTTGGACACGTTGCAGCCGTTCTTGCAGCAAAAATTATGTTTCTTTACCGCAAACAGTTGGAATACGCTAGCGCAAGACAGGGGTAATTGGAGATCGCAGGGAGAGGCCTTCGTCCTGCAGTGGACATAAGTATAGGCTGCTGCTGCTGATGATGATGATGATGACCGCAAACACACGCTAAAGCCCATGTGATGATTACTTTGAATTCAACACGATGATTTCTTAGATTTTACAAAAGCAGCGGATGGGGCCTCCCTGGGTTCCATGTCAGTGACCATAGCAGACGACGCCGGCACTGAGGGTGGTGTCCAAGGCTTTATAAGAAAGTTAATTCATTTTTAACAGAGGAGCTGTTTAAGGTTGAGGTTGATCCCTAGGGAGCGATGGTGTTCGCAGTTTCGAGCGAAGTGGAGAGTGTGTGAAATGAGGAGAGGAGACGCGCCGTGGTTACTCAGTGGCTATGGTGTTGGGCTGCTGAGCACGAGGTCGCGGGATCGAATCCCGGCCACGGCGGCCGCATTTCGATGGGGGCGAAATGCGAAAACCCCCGTGTACTTAGATTTAGGTGCACGTTAACGAACCTCAGGTGGTCCAAATTTCCGGAGTCCCCCACGACGGCGTGCCTCATAATCTGATCGTGGTTTTGGCACGTAAAACCCCATAATTGATTTTGAGGAGAGGAGGTGCAGAGAGAGAGAAAAAAAAAGAGACAGACAGAGAGCGAGAGATATAAAGAAATAAATGAAACAAAATAAACTTTCTTGGGTGAGGCGGGATTCGGACCCGGGCTACGGCGATCGTCATAACCACTAGGCTATACGCCCACGCTGCAGAACAAGCATTTATGGGAACCATATGATTGCGTTGTACCGACGATTGTAACACAACTTTCTACGGGCGAGAGAAAGAGAAAATGAGAGCGAGATAGAGAGAGAAAGAAAGAGAGAGGGGCGGGATGTGAACCCGGGTACTGACGGTCCGAAGGCGAGCGTCATACCCACTCCGCTGTACACCCACGCTTGCAGAGCTCCGCTGTTTCATCAGATTTCACAAGGGTGGAAATGGCAATTTTTTTTCGGCACAATTATTTAACATATCGTACAGTCAGTGACGATAAGCCATAGCAGTATTTTACTGATTTCGTCGAAGGGAAATACACAAATAATAAAAAGAAAAGACGACGCCAAAGCGCCTGCAGGCTGAGCAGGAGTGGGCTGGCGGAGCAATCCAACTTTGCACGTGACACGGATGACTCGGCATGGCGGTACATGCCACGGTATGTCCTCACCCCCAATACAGACGGCGCATATGTGTGGGGAAGGTTTTTATTTGTTAAGTGCCATTGTCCTTTAATATTATGGTTCTTTAATTTATGGTTTTCATGCTAGTACGCACGTCAGCCACTTCACCGAGTCATTGACCGCCTCTTTCTGTTTTCTTTATTGTTTTTCTTTTTACAAAAGCGAAATTTTATTTGATTGATATGGTTTCATATTGACTTATTTTTTTTAAATGTTTACAGCATCCGCAAGTTGTGAAAACGTGCTCGAACAGCTCTTCGTTTCAGTTTGCGATTTACGGTGCTTAATGGCCACAAGTTTTCAAGCGCGAAGGTGTTGTGAAGAAAATGTGACTGACTTTTGTTTTCTTTTCTGTGCTAATAAGAGCGAGAACGGCGGAGAAACAAGGAATGAAGTAAAACCGAGGCGGTGACGCACGGCGACTAACGCCGCCGTACTGGCAGCCGGCCCAGAATTCGAGGAGGCACGTTGCCAGTAAATTATCACGTGCCATAACGATAAATCAAGCTGTATTTATTGCGCACACAGAAACCAGCGTGGATTAACGCCCTTAAGCGCTACAGCAGGCTCGCTAGTGCCTCTCTAATCGAAAAGTACACACACACACACACATAATGGCGGCTGCGCACGCGCAAACAACGGAGACCCAAACTACTGCAGTACCCTGGACCCGCTTCGATCGACTGCATGCTATCGAACAGTGCGACGGGAAGAGAGCCGTTGCTTGGCCGCTGCACCGAGTTCTTTCTCGGAAAGCTTAGAACCTAAAGGATCCAACGAGCTGGCGCAGAGGTTACGACCTTTAGTTCCGCACAACATAACAAACCTATATAAGCCTCTGCGTAACCTAAATTCGGTGGTTGCTGAATAAACAGTAAAAATAAAATGGACTCACCTATCTACACTGGCATTAACATGCGCATTACACTATGTTTTTTTTTTTTTTGGGGGGGGGGGATATGTAAAGGAGTGGGCCGAATCATATCCGTTGTGCAACCGACAGCGAGAAGTTCGGTTAGGCACGTAAGCGAGTGAAGGCAACCGCAGACTTCCAACTCACCATGACAACAAAATCAGCTCATTGTCAAAGTGAGTCAGTGTCGGTTCGCAGCTATCGCTGCCAATGCTGGAAGTTAGCGCTTGTCGTCATGACAAGGAATTCAGTTCATTGTCAGAGCGATTCACTGTCAGTTGGAAGTCATCATTGCCAGTGTGCGAAGTCAGAGCTCGACTTTATCCCGTTTACGTTCTTGTCAGCTTCTTCTTTGTTATTCACTTACTAGCATGACTCGCCAACTAGCACAATCAGGGTAGCCAGTTTGACTAAAGCTTATGTGCATCATACGCGCCGAAGAAAGAAAATAGCAACTTCCAGGTTTAATGGATATACGGGAAGCAGATAATCTGGCGAATTAGGGGTCCACTTATTATTTTTTAATCATTTTTTAGAGTGATGGAAGCCACAGTCTTTGCATACGCAGCGCAGTTCGAAGAGAGGCATATACCGACAGTCTTTGCTGCTTGTGAATCAACTCGACTTCGAATGTTCATTAAGCTTTTGTTCGCTTGTTCTTTACGTGTTTTTGTATTAATACTCTGGGTCAACGTTTTTTTTTTTGTGTGTGATCAAGACCCTTTGTGTTAAGCCATTTTAAATATTTCTCGGTCGCTGGACAACCGTCGCTGTGTAGTGACTCAAAAAAACAGATATGTAGACCCAGTGCACTCGTTGAAATCTCTGTAAAGCGAAGCTGAAGTCAAGCGGTGTGTATTAAATCTTATACAACGGCGACTGTATTTACTTTCATCTGATGCAGCGTGCACCCTCATGAAATATTTATGTATATGCACCTCAAAGGCCACAACTTCGACATCATACAATTTTTATCTTTAGGCACTACATGAAGCACAAGCTATGCCTAAATAAAAACACCCAATCGGGCAGATGCCCAATGTGAGACGTCTACGCAGCGACGTCACAAGGGAAAAGGCGCGGTGTACTACGTTTGCCGATGAACGTCGCATTCGACGTTATCTGTCATTCCATTCAAGAATGACTGTACAACACCCTTTGTGCTACTGTTCGTTCATTGAAAGGAATTGGATCGTCCTCCACACCGCTCTCAAACAGCTAGGCGGAAAAACTTTCTCATTGAACAAGATCCTCAGATCACGACCTTGCATATCACACCTGCAGAAGGCGACAAATGGACTGCTGCGATTCCTGAAGGCAACCAGAGTGAGTGACCGTGTACGATACAGCGTTGAGAATTTTCACTAAGTCGGCGACATCAACACTGGCCTTTATCTCCATCCCGTATTAATTTTTTCTCCCTTTTCGTCTTCCTCTAGTGCGGGTTAGCTAACCGGGCTAAGTCCTGGTTAACATCCCTGACTTTCATTGATCCTTCTCTCTCTTGTCGAGGGCAGATTGGTGATTACGGTTGTATGCATGGAGAAGTACGACAGGTATCTAGCGACATTTGAGGTTCTGTAGCTCTTGTGTGACAGTGTCACAGTGGCACATATTCTGGAGGGTTGGCCAAGAAAGGGCGCGCACCCAGTGGCACATACTGAATGTCTATATCAAAGAAAACCAAGTCTATCAATGATATCGATGAGTATAGTATGCTATTGTAACAGGAGGTTTGTGTGATTTAACGATACCCATGAGTCGACGTTATATATTAGGTTTGATGGAAGCATATGTTTTGTATTTCGCAGTACAGAAGGCGCGGGGGGGGGGGGGGGGGGGTGCGCTTACTCGCACTGCTTTGTCGGTCAGCATACGAGGCTTATACCTACAAGCTCAGTCTATAATGTTAGGCTGGTCCTAAAATTCGGGGCTCATATAAAATTCGCATATACCTGTATATGTCCGCAAAATATCCATGGAGATACTGAGCGACACAGCAGCAGACAGCTACAGCCGCACCAAAGAAGGGACGGGGTAGGCAACGAAGTAATCACTTTAACCCCTCCGCTACCATGAGGAAAATAGGTGTTTTTTGCATGTTACGGCAGCTGTTTTTTTTTCTGAAAGAACTACTGCACTCAATATTTAATGTAACCCATAAACAGAAAGAAAAATGAATGCACTTCTCACGCATAAAAGTTTTATTCACGAGATTTTTGTCAGAAAAAAAGATATAAATTGTTAAAATCAAGATTGTCCGATAAAATCGAACAGTTTGTAAAGACACGCTTGTATCTACTAAGAAAAAAATGTTACGAAAATTATGAGATATACAAAATGTATTGCCGTCTATTAGGCACTATCTCCGAAAAAATCAAAATTTTTAGTGCAACAGGTATTTCGCTACAAAAATTTTACCGCAAGCCCTACAGTTGGGCGTGCCAAGCTGCGGCCGCCGATGTTCCGGGCCTGTTTGCGTCGTTGTTGCTTTCAGACTCAAAGTCCGACGAAAAGCCAGCGTCCTCTGACTAGCTGCTATTCGATGTATTGATAAGATCAGCCGCAGAGGCATCGGAATCGCGATATCTGCGATCTCCCGAAGCATGCACGCCGTTTCCGGAGCCGGGAATTTTTGAGTTCTGCTTTGACGATCTTCGGAGCGCGTTTAAAAATCACCGCTTGGCGGGAAAAAAGCGAACTGCTTACAAAACAAAAATCTAGTTTCTCCTCTTTCACATCCAATGGCGCAGTGTGTCCGTGAGCGGCGCGGAAGGTCTCGAAAGCGGTGTTTCAAACCATCGATAGCAGGCGGTCATTTTTTTCGTTCTCCTTTGACGATCGCAAAACTTTAGAGCGCGTTCAAAAATCACCACCTCGCGAGAAAAAGCGGACTGCTTAGAAAACTAAAATATAGCTCTCCTTCTTCACGTCCGGTAGCGCAGTATGTGCGTGAGCGGAGCAGAAGGTCTCGAAAGCGGCGTTTCAAACCATCGATAGTGGGCTAACCATGCCCAATGGGTGCGGTACGGAAATAGTTAATGTATACTGTGTTTGCTAGCAGTCTAAAATCGGGATTTCTGTCTCTCTGTGCTAGTCATCGGGAGCCGATGTAGCGTCTCTGCTGGCTTTATTGATCCCTTGGAGAGGATTTAGGGGATACCACACGCCGCAACGCTCGCTTTTACTTAAAAAGTGGCCATTTATTTCAAGGTGGCACTAATCGGCTTTCAGCAGAATTTCCGAAGTTAGCATTCCTTTTTCTCTATGAAAAGATCCAGTCTCTTTCCTGGCGCTGTCATTGTAACCACTTCGGCGGCCAAGGTGGCTAGTATAAGTGGGCTATAAATCACCTCCTGGACATAATCAATGCTTAGGACCAGATAATAGACCCCGCGCAAGTTCATTCCTGCCCGAAAAATTGGCTACATGTACCAGACAAGAGTTTAAACATGGGCTTGAAGTTTCCCTGCGATCTGTTTCAGAAGTGCTTGAAACTACGGGCCTTCAAGCCTTGCGGTTTCTTTAGTCTGCAATGATATTAATGAGGTGCACTTCCCGGCCATTATCTTCCTCTGCAGGAATATGCAAAATGGAATTTTTGTCTTGGTATGGCATGCTATAGCTTTGCTACCGTACAAGTGATTCACGGGATTTTGGTGGTTCGCCACATTACTGCCTCTTTCTCTTCCAGGATGGACAGCGCATGCGTTCAGGCAAAGCTGTAGTTCGCGCTTTAACGCATAAGACGTTTCGCAAGCCAGGCTGACATCGCCTGTGGTAGCACCACCACCACCACCACGTTTCGTAAGTCTCGACTACCAGCAACTGCTCTTTATTAATGTTCCAGCTATATATTGCCAGCTTGCCTACGCCTCCTTATTTGAATGGCGCTACCGACACTGATAAAATCGAAATCAATTTGGTGCTTGGCACAATCTGACTCTTCGAAAAAAAAATCAAAATAAACGATGAACTGAAGAAGGAAAGTTATCACAAGACAGGAATCGGTTTACAATGCATCTTCTAGCGTCCTTTCCTGATGTATCCTGAGGCTAATGTTGACAAGTAGAGCTGGAGAGAAAGAAGACGCCATGAGGTGAATGTGGCGAAACAAGCAACTTAGCAGAGATGTCGAGTGACATTTCTGCTTAACGGCTAGACTTGACATGAAAACTCCTGAAGCACGTCAAGGGTATTCGAAGCGTAATATCTGGGCGTAGAATAACTCATTCTTACGAGTGGTGCAATCAGTGTCTGGATCAAGAGAAAAGCGCGAAGCAAGATGAATGCTTCGCGGCTAACGAGCTGTCGGCGAGTACGCCTATATGCCATGCAGTGACTGCGCAATGTTCTGCTTTCAATAAGACCAGTTGGCCAATGCGTGAGGGCTTGCCGAAAGGACGCACTTGCTGCGTGTACTCCTTTTTTTTCCTGTACTTTCGGTTCACTCTACGCAGCAGCCTTCGTGTCATCCGTCTTTTCACATAATTCACCAAACGTCAAGAAGCGACGTAATCGTTCATCCTACAAGTACATTCAGCATGTAACCTTTGTTATGTTCTTGCTTTCGGAAGATTTTTTTTATTGCGATAGCAATTATATGCACACTCCAGGCGCATTTATACCGTCGTCGTCGCTCTAACCGTGATGTTACGTATAAAGTCCAAGCGCAATAATGTCGTCGCCGCGCGCCGTATGAGGCTCGATCTCGCGCGTGCAAGGGAGGAAAGCGGGGAGGCAGCGCGCCGTCTTCCGTCACGCGCAATACACCTGGGGGAGGGGAGGCTGAGGGTGCGTTCCGCTCCGGCGGCTCATCTGCGACGGGGACGGAGTCCGCCGTGCGCTGTGTTTTCGCCGTTTCGTTCGCGTTGAAGTGAGAGGTAGCACAAAGATCAATTATCTCGCTGCTACCGTCGCGCTTTCTCCCTCCAGCGTTTTGACAGCGAGTTTCTGCGGTCATCGAGTGAGATGTGTCCATGCTTGCTTGTGCGCGCGTGACACCATGCTTGTTAATTTAGCTAGTAAGCGAATGTTTATAAGTTTATACGACCGATAAAACTACTCTTACTTGGTATAGCTGTCTACTCATTTGCTATCGCAATCGATGCCTCGCCTTTCGGGCGAAGCTGCCACTTTTTTTCGTGACTGTTATGTCTCTGTTTATAAGCTTTTTTTAAAATAAATCACTTCTCAATTAAGATCTGGTCGTCTAGGTGGTCAAAATGCATACGAATGATCAACGCATCCTTTAGGATCCCATTTAGTGAGACAAGTGGCGGCGCATTATCTTTGCGCAGAACATGCACATACACTGAATGATAAGTTGTACTGTCTTTCTTGCCAATAAGATATCTCTATTTATGTACACCAACGACTTACTCATGTAACAGCCAAAATGGGAACGTAAGCTCTACTATGAACAGGGGCAGATAATAGTCATAGTAATCACTGCCGCTACACCTGCCCCTACAAGGACAATAGTAATAAAAAAAATAGGTAAAATATTCAGTGAAACATATAGTATTTTGTTTGCGGGGCCAAACTCTCATGAAACTGCTGAAATAGAAGACCATACATCTTTATGAAGACATTTAAAAACTAAAGCACATATATTGCTATGAACTGAGTGGAAGCATGAGTAATGAAAAACATTTGTTCTCGCCTAATTTCTTTTGGCTCATGGTTTGTATATAGCAATAAAGATAGTGAACTAACTTTAAATATACCAGCACTTTAATAAGCCAATATGCCCACGAAGATCATCTTGTTTAAATACACAGCGTCTCGAAGTTGCGAGGTATCATTACTTATAGTGTACTTGAGACGTTCAGTGACAAAGTGGGCACGACGTGGGGTAACTTTGATGCAGCCAGCACGAAGGCCTTTGGGCGTCTTCGTAAGCCCCAACTAAAATTGCAAGAAACAACTTTAATTGGCGCGATATTGGCGCCGCATGCCAGTCAGTCACTAGCACATGCTTCATAAAGAGTGAGCCAGCCTTGCCTTACACAAGCCATCAACGAGGCCGTCGTACGCTGCGACTTTCAATAAACGTCATCCCAACGTCACTTGTCATTTAAGCTACCTTATTTTCCATCTTGCCTGTAACGTTATTATCAAAGTCGGACGGACACTGCGAGGCTTTGAATAGACGGAGAATCTATTCTGTCATCGTTTATTATAATTTATTAGTATTCTGCGCAGTTTTCTGTTCGGTATAATGTTGCCGGGAAATTTATGCGCCGTTCATGTGTGTGGTATATTCTAGGCTCTATTACTAGACATGAAACGCCTGCTGCCGTCTCTTTATGAAAGGGAACTTTTTAGGCATTTCCTAAGCGCCGTAAGTAATACTATTGAACAAGAAAAACAGACCAAATACATATTATCGAGATTTCTTATTAGAAAGTCAGTTTGAGTTTTTTCAGTTTGGCTTATTACGCCGCTAATATGCTGCAAAGGAGGGAGTGAATCACGCGTACTTCTCAGCTTTCTGTTTTTCGCGCTGCAGCCTTCAAGGCAAACATTGAAAACACGTTATTGTGTTAGTTGACTTTCCAAAGCCTACATTGATGTAATTTATAGAGAGTAGCGAATCGCTAAGGTGTTTGTTTTGAGTCGACGAGGTTGGGGGCAGAAATATATGTGCTGTTCTGGTCTGACCATTTAAAAACATCTGAGCTTGATATTCTGAGATAGTTATTTTTTTCCGTTTTCATGTGTAACACCCATACTCATATTGCACATGCCAGGTTTGGTAGCCTGAGGCATACCACGCAACCTTCGTTTTGGCGTTAATTGAAGACCGCAACAGGAGTTCATCATAGAAGCTTGTAGGCAGCAACTTTCCACGTCGTTGCTGTGGTTTCTTTGGATATTGTGTCAACGTAAACTTATAGCGGATCGGTAGTACTTGGGCCCTTAGCAGTTCAAGTACAGTTTTCCAGCGTTAGAATTCGCGCATCACTATCTTGGTTTTTCGCGACGCATTTAATTTTATTCATTCTTTAATATTTGCAAAAAAATTACATATTTTTTAAAATCCATTCTAATTGCTTTGCGCGAGTTGTGGTTAAATTATGCTTTCTTCTCGTTCTCTGGACTTCCTTCTGGGTGGGTGAAGCTGCTTTAAAAAGCCGCAAGGATGAAGTGAAAAACACAGCTTAATTTTACTTCCAAGATTCAGAAAGAGCGTCTGATGCATGACTTGGTCAAAGAAAAACGACCGGGAGAGCGTCTGTAATTCTTAAGATAAGGGCACGTAAAAACACTCCAAGTAATCTGCCAGTCGGAACTCAGCTTCCGCCGGAGGAAAACAAAAGGTACCGCCGTCGTCACAAGTAATTAGGGCTTGAAATGTTTCCGTCGCTTGTACTTGCCTGTGATTCCTCGAGAATAATATTGGAGCGGATGTTTAAACAAAAAATTACCATGGATATTTCATTTATTTCTCCGAGAACAGATGACTACTAGGCGAGCTGGAGTTTACATAGATTGGACAGCGAGTTACAATGTGAGTATAATTAAGAAAGAACCATGAATTGATTGCGGGGCCTTTATATATATATATATATATATATATATATATATATATATAAAACCAATGCAGAGTGTGTAAGAATCCACGACCATAATTTGTTACAAAGTCACGATTTACAGCGTTTCTTCTGGGGTTACATCGCCGTTCTTTAGGCTTTTCGTTTATACTGTGGGCAATAGAAATGTCTGGCAAGAACAACAAAACAACAGTGGCAATATCCAATAGCTGAGATTCGCGACAGCAACGCCATTTGTACGCATGCAGTGCAGCAAATCGGGGAAGGGAGACGCCGTGCAGCTCTGTGCGCGCTGATATGAATTGATGCCGTATTTTATTCATGCGTCTCTATTCATGCGCTATATTGTGATGTGTGTGTGTGTGTTGAGCCTGCGACCATCGACGACTTCTTGATTGTGTTTTTTGTCCTATTGACGAGTGCCGAGCTTTTATAGACCGCAGAAATATTCGTGATACACCCGAGAACTAGCGGAACATGACACAGCGCCTTTTCACTGACGCTGTCGATGGCTCTTGTCCCCTTCTCGTGTAGTATTTGATGTTTTTTTTTTTGTTTCACTCACATGTGGGATTAAGTTGCGATATAATAAACCATCGATTCACTGGGTCATTGTCACAATATTCACAACTTGAGAAATCAGTGATGCGATGATGCTCTTTCGTGCATGGGAACGCTTATCTAAGTTTAAAATGGCACTTTTGTTTCTACATATATTCGCTGGCGGCTGTTGATATCGAGGGCTTTGGAAGGCACTGAAGGCGAAAATGAAAATTGTGTCCCGCAATACATGAATCCGAGGCGGCTATTAAAATTAAATTAGTTAAATTCTGGAGTTTGACGTGCCAAAACCACGATCTCATTATGAGGCACACCGTGGAGTGGGACTCCGTCTTAATTTTTTTTTTTTTTTTTGCATGCCGCTCGCATCGGAATGCGGCCGCCGTGGCTAGGGTCGTACCTGCGAGCCCGCGCTCAGCAGCGCAACACAATAGCTGCTGAGCTATCGCGGCGAGTGGAGGCGGCTTTTTCTAGCCAGAAATAGGTCTCGCGCGCAAATATACAGCTGTGAATTCTGCTTGTGAAAGTGCCAAGTCGTTCAGGATAGATAAATTCCAGGGTGCTCGCAAGGAAAGAAGCGTGCGTACATGTGGGCGTACATCTTTTTTTGTGTGTGTGTGTGTGTTTTTTTTTTTTTTTTCATCCCGTGGCGCTTTCCTTGCTCAGCCGAAATACTGTGGGCCTAAGAATTATATGAATTGCACTTTCGGCGCCTTCCTTATGTAGGTGGCTGTAGTTTGTCACAATCCATTTAATATGGTATTTTGGTATGCTATTTAATTGAGACAACAATGTTAAGAGATAATACAAATTGTGATGAGGAAGGCGACAAAAAGCTGGATTTATTTTTTCATATTTCTTGTCTTATTCGTCACGCCGAGTATCCTGCGGGGCGTCATCGTCCAAGCCTGCAACGAGCGACTAAATAAATGGTATGCGTAGTGTATATTAATAAAACGTGCACCATTGGGGCTACCTACCTTCGTAAAAACTATAGCAAGCTTGCGCTACTGACCGCTTGAAAAGTGTCGCTTTCTGCCGGGCCAGCAATTCTGTGCACTATATGTTTGGAAATAAATGCACCGCTGCTGTCTCTATTTTGGGTGCGTAGATTCCGGCAATACGGTAACTAAATAGTGCAAGCAACTCGGCGCTAGGCAACTGCAAGATATGTGAAGCGACCCATTACATTCACAGCCAGGCACCGTCACGCTTGTCTGGGCAAAGCAGCGCCCATATATACAGGGTGACTATCCTGTACCAAGATTTACAAATATGCAAATACCACGTAGCTGGACAGAACCAAGGTGGTATTGCTTGCCGTCGCTTGGAGTTACTCAGATTCTTATTTGCATTCCGCCTAATCGCATAACTATTGTTTAGTAATTATTCAACGTCTCAATTATCATGATTAGATGAAAAGTGTCGATGAGAAAATTGTACAGCAGCACGAAGAACTCCCGATACAGCTTTCTGCTGCTTAATGCGTGCTACGTAAAAGTGTTTTTGCGAGCATGAAAGAATCCCGCGAATACACGCAAAATTACCGCGCGACTTTCCACTCGAGGCACTTTGCGCTTATTCTCAAAGCGCTTATCTCGTCGTTATTTTTTTCCTCTTGCATATGTCTGCGCTGTAAGTCACGGCTGCAATGGAGTACTAACTTGTTGGTACCCAAACCTTACTCCACAGAGGACAGGGTGAAAGTACGAAACTACAAGCGCCTCTGTTCGTTAATTCACTTCGTTCGCCCACCTTCTATTACACCGAAGCGCCTTTTATCTTGTCTTACCAAACCGCACCTCTAGACTCATCACCTATTGGTAGTCGTGCGTTGCAAAGCCGGACGGTTCTGCACTTGCCAGAGGGAAATTCGCTCATTTCTTATCCCATTTCCCAACGCTCACGTTGTGACATTCGGCTTGTCATTAAGCCCAATTATTACTGCTGCCCGAAAAACTGCCTGCCCATGAGGGAATTCAGCCGCCACCTCTTGTAACTGTTTTTCCCGTTGTAATTCTTTGCTTGTCTCGGTTAGCTTGTGCGACTAAGGTGTTACTGCTGTCAGGCGCACAACAGACTGCCAGTTTACGCAGTGTAAGTCATTTAGACCGCTGCTGTCCTTAATGCCTCATTCTTAGCCCTTTCACTGAAAACTAAAATTTTCAGCAGAGTTGTCAGAACGTGACTCACCGTCTTCACCTCATAGCGGCTTCTTACGTATTCGCAAGTGACGTATGCTGTGGCGAACTCCAAGCAAACGAGAGCGTTGAAAGGGTAGTCTGACGGCCACACCAGAAAAAAAAAAACAGAAAAAAAACAGAGGAAAGGCGGCGGACGAACATTCGAAACCGCAGGAGAAACCATTAGGCTGCACCTTCACGTTCCCGCAGCGTAGCGTGCGGGAAAGTAGGCAGTACAGGGGCTCGCCTCCCTTAACGCTGCCGCGGAACATCAGTGGAAATTCCTAAGAGGTAATTTGATGATGGAAGCCGCCGCCGGCGCTCCCGCCACCGCCTCAGCGGCGCCGTGACTTCGCCGCGTGGCCCCATTTTGTGGCCGCTAGGCGCCACCCGATCTCTTTGGCGTGCACTCCGCAAATTCTCGCGCCGTCTCGCCGTTATCCTTTCCGCCTGCGTCGCACGAACAGTTTTTTCTTTTTTTTTCTTTTTCTTTTTATTGCGTGCCTCTGTCTCACCTCGACAGTGTTCGAATTTTCTCGCAGTTGTAGAAGCATTACATCCGGTTGTAAACTTTTCAATTTTTTTTTGTAGAAGTATACTATTTCTCATGGTCTGCCCATTGTTTCATTTTCACCTTTCCCACCCCCTGTTTATGACAGCACAGTCATTACTTTGTGGGCTTACGTACTCGCTCCTGTCCCTTGCATGGAACTACGAGTCTCTTATTCTTCTTGAACGCGAATCCTTCTGTCTGTGTGTAGGCCTGCCTGTAAGTTTGCTGCTGACGCGGGGTTATATCAGGAAGGACGTGTACGTTCACTGCTCTCGAGGTCTCTTTTATTAACTGTGGAGACGTTTCTAACTTCTAAATCTATTTGAATCTAAAGTATCACTCACCGGACCAGCTGGACTGACAACCCTGTTCCGAGTCACGGATACTCGGACAGTGGCCACATCCATTGAAGATGCAAGAGACTATCCGTGAACTGGTGCACTCATTGGAGTACACTGGCCTAAGCGAATATTTACAGTCCTCGTGTGAACATCTGTAGTCCTCCCATGTGCACGCATTGTTCACACCCTCTCTCTTTTTCTCTATCTATTCCCCCTTTCCCTTAACCCTAGTGTTGGGTAGCGAACAGGACGCTCATCTGGTTGACTTCCCCGATTTTGATTTTCTTGCTTTCTCTCCTTCTCTCTCTTCAATTTCCTTGCAGATGATCCGTGACAGGATTTGTAAGAGAGCGAGCTTGAATTTTCTATAACGAGGGACCTCCTCGCCTTTGCACTGCACAGATATTCATTGTGCACGTTTCGCTTAATACTTTCAACGTACACTGGCAAACGTATATGGACTGGGTTGATCGGGACCGGCATGCTGACTACAGGGTTTTTAAAGTAGTTTCTGTGGTATGCCACAATTTTCAACGCCCTGGGGAACGAAATGAACTCTCGTATTCATTATCCAGAGAACTGGATCTTCAGGAGCGCCGTGGTAACCGTACCATACTGTCGAAAAACATGTACAATGAAGGCGTGGAGTTGCCTCTGTACTTTTTCACAAATACTGTACATACATGCGATGTTCTCCCAGTGAGCAATAAAAGAAGATCTATAGAATTTATAACTTCAGGATATTATTCTCCTGCATTCTCAATCACATGGCAAAAACAATTAAGCCCTGTACATACGGAGACTACAGTAGCGTCCTGTACCTCATAAACAAATGCAGAAATATGTACCTTATCCTTTACTCTGAATTAGTTCTGATATCTTTTTTTCTCCTTTTTTCCAGATTGGCTTCCTGACTGTGATCTTATCTGTACTCTGGTAATCTTCCCCGTGATTCTAGCATTGCGCGAATTAAATCCTTGTCTTACCACTGCTGTAAATATCACTGTTTATTTCTCGCAAAAATATTTACGGTTCAGTTAACACAAAATAATGTTTAAATATTTGGAGCCAAAAGAGGCGCAAGAAAAATGCACAATGACTGGAGTCTCAACCTGAAGGAACATACGAGTCCTACGCGCATGCGACGAGCACATTACAGAGGATAAAAAAAGATCGGAAGTAAACATTATGACGCGTGGGGAGGATGAAGTTAGGAAATTTGCAGGCGCAAGTTGGGGAATCAGCTAGCACAAGACAGGGATAATTGGAGATCGCAGGCAGAGGCCTTCGTCCTGCAGTGGACATAAATGTAGGGTGATGATGACGATGATGATGACGACGACGATGATGATGATGATGATAACAAAGCCGACAAGGCGACCTGACTTGCTCAATGTTCTGGCTCGCTATTCAACATTGGGGAGGCGGGTGGGAGCTGCAAATGAACGACAAAGAAATTGTAGAGGAATGGGGATGAAATTCCTTGATCAAATAAACGTAAGCAGCGAAGACTTCAAAATCTCAAACTGAGGCCACTATTAAGCAGAAATTTGACGAAATCCTTTAGTATACCCCGCCGACGAAAAGGACCCCAGCAAGGTCCCAAGAATATACCTTTACAGACAAAGGTTGAACGAAGGAGAAGGCGATGTGTGTCACGCCGGCAGTGTGTTGTTCCACAACCATTTCGTCATCTCGGATTAGATATGACTGTTAGTTATGGCTATACTTGGATGCCTCGACTCTTGGGCCCCACGACGCGAAAGTTTGCGATGCTATCCAGGACTATGTTGTACGTTCACCGCGATTTAATCAAGGAATTCTGGATTTATTGTTTTCTCTTGTAAACTTAGTTAAATTCGTATTATGTTTATGTACTTGAGCTATTCCTTTTCTCACTTATGCTTGTTCCGTTATCTCTCTCTTTTGATTTTAATCTAGATATTATCAAATTTTGTTTCATTTCGTTTACATTTCTTATTTCTTAGTTTATCTTAAAGTAGCCGCTCTTTGGCAGATCACCCAGAATGAGTCCGTGCCACTGTCTTACTAAGTTCTCCTACAACAACTACTAATACTAGTGACAGGCGGGATGCTTGATGACTGAAGGCCATGGTAGACGAGGTCAAGCCCACTCTGGTGGCGCTTTACACAGTCAAAAAATGGTAACATGCGTGGCGCACTGCTGGCTTTGCGTTGTCATTGGGCCGGTTGTCCATAAGGACGACACTGTGTGTGTGAGAGTGGATCTTGACACACGCGAGCACTATCGTGCGGAGTGTGTCTCCGTGTCATCGCGGCTTATGCGTTTGTCGTCGAAGTGACCGCTAGTGTAGAACTCCTCTACGGGACACGCTAAAATAAACTTTAAAACCTGTCTGATTAGTGTCCCCAATCTGCTGCATTCTTTCTTTTTTTGCTTTTAATGTTGTAACACTTCTTTTTGATGAAGGTGGCCAGCTTGGTAAGTTGCTTAATATCCTTTTCGATTCAACGAAAAAAGAAAGGACAACGGGAGAAGCACATTTTTTTATTGCGATAGCAATTATATGGACACTTCAACCGGATTTCTGCCGTCGGCGTCGCCGTCGCCGTGAGGTTCCGTATAGATAAAATCTTCGCCGCGCGCCGTATGCCCCAGCGGAAGCGTGCGGGGACGCGCGCTATCACGGAGAGCGAACGCACTCAATCCCCCACGCGCAAGCAAGGCAGCGGGAAGCCAGCGCCGGAGGGAGCGGGGGGGGGGGGGGGGGGGGGCACTTCTACGCTGCCAACAACCGCGGTCGTCGTTCGTTCGACCGCACCGTCTCTTATCTCCACACGGCTCTGACCTTTATGCGCCCTCAGTTCCCGTTGAAGCGATAGACCGCACGTACCTGCGCGGGCGAAGGTACGTTGCGCTGCCAGCGTTTTGACAGTCGTTGGCTGCAGTCATTCAGTGTGATCTATTCATGTTTGTTTGTGCGCGCTCACACCAGGCTTGTTCATTCAGTTCGTAATAGTCGGGCCACATTTTCCAACGCACGCTATACATGCAATGCTGCCCGGATCGGCAGTGCAGCGCTACAGGTGTGTCCCTTCGCACGCGCTGCCCACGGGAAGCGCTTCTCATCAACACCACCGTTTCACACGCGCCTTCTCGTGGTCATCGAGTCTCTCTTCATGTCGGTCTACTTACGCCGCAGCACACCTGCTTACTTAATCAGCTCATGTTTACTACAATTCATATTGCTACCAAAGCCGCTCACCTTACTTCGTATGACATTGCTGTGTTGCTATCGCATTCATTGCTTCGCCCTTAGGGCGAAACTGTGACATTTTTTTTCCCAGGAACAAGTATTCAACTGTACCGTTCTAGCGCAGTGACCACTTGAGAGAAAAGCCAACACAAGCTAGAACTCTAAAAGAGAGAATGTGCGGCAGAACCACAAACCACCGAACACTGACCACGAAACCACAAGTGAAGTTATTCGCTTTAAAAGCAACAGTCAGGTCCCGGTTAGCTTGGTCCAAAGCGTCGGGGTAGCTGTCGTCTCTGTAACTTGGTGCGTCATAATTAAATTAACATAGAAATGATTTTAAAAATAATAGGATCTACTCCGTCTTTATATTCGAACTAATTATGAGAACTTTGCTGTCAAGTTTTCAAGCATATCACTGTGTAATTCCATACCATATGACATCAAGACATGAAGCCAACCAATATTTTATCACCAACACATTCGCGAACTCATAGTATTGTTTATTGAGTGTAATAAATATTAATCTTGATAAATATTGTATTGTTTTTTTCCTGCCCTTTTTGTTTTTCTCGTTGGTGAAACTGATAATTCTCTGGATTGTTTGTTTCACATGCCACGACACAGGTTTGTTTTCAGAGCGTTGTATTAATGCGATAGCGTCAAGGGCCCCATGTCGCAGAAAATCGGGCATCGGTGTCTGTGTCGGCGTCGGTGGCTGAGAAAATCATCTCGTACCACCCCGACCACGCAGGCGCTCTGCGTGGCAGAAGGCGTTAGTGAACTAAATTGAATTTCTCAAAGTAAGATCCGTCAGAAAAATCGTAAAGTACGACTTAACCACAACCTACGGACATGATAGCGTCGGATTGTAATTTGAATATACGAGAAAACACAATTATCTTACGAAGAAATTGAAAAACAAACCACTATTTTAGTATTTCTACCATTCATACAGCGGCGAGCCCGGGTAGGTTACTTGCAAGAACACCACCCAGATGGCGCTCGCCTCCTCGACAGCGCAATACGGCAGCGGCGCGTAGAGGCGTGGTGGTGCACAAAGAAAGCTGCAGCTGGCGGGAAGCCTGACAAGCATTCAGGTATCTTTGAATGCTATCGCGTTTCACTCTTAAAGGCGAAGCTTAAGCGTCCTCCAAATTTTTTGTCTCCTCAGTGCTTACTAACAAGCTCTATTTATGATTTTACCTGCTACTACCCGTCTCAATTGCGTCAACCCTCATTTGTTACCTGTTAGGAGACTTATTTGACAGTTCTTACTTCGGGACCTCCTACGTTGTATTTATACTAGTAAAATAAATGAAATGATCAGAAAAAGAAGGACGACCGAATAAAAGAGCTATTCTGAGCGCGCGAAGCACCGAAACCTGCTTAGTCAGGTGTTGCGCCTGCTGATAGCAGAAGCCAGCGGATCAGGCTAAAGGCTATAGGTGGTGCCCGCTTCCCATTATGGTGGGGTCCTTGATCGTTATGGCACCGTTTGAATTCTTAAAAAAAAAGAAGCTTCACTATCATCTGGCAGAGTGCAGCTCTCTCTGGCAGCAGTGAATAGCGAGAGAAACACGAAAGGTCCATCGAAGTGCCCGTCACAAGCAACGCCAAGTTGCTTTTGCTTTGTTCTACAGACTCAAGTTATCACACTGCAGCTGTCGAAGATTCCTCACCCTCGAAGCGGTAGGTGCAGCTTTTGGTGGCAAGGAGCGGATCATTACGGCTCGGTGCTTTCTCCTCCTCTCCTAGTGCCTAATGAAGGAGCGCGTGGGCTGCTTCATTTTCTCGCACCACTTTTTACTTTTGTAGCTAGTAATTAATTCGTGCACTTACAGGTGGCCGGAGCGAGCACTAAGCAAAAATGCGAAATACTAAAGGATACAAAATGTTGCGTTCCCCGAGTGTTGCACTGAGCTTACCTTGAGGCATTTGGCGCAACAAAATGCGCCTCTGCTATACGATTGACGACCAAGTGCGGAGACTTCACGTTACGCGAGGCCTGATGGTGATCGCTATAGGGGTCGTAATGGCTGGTCGTAGCGAAGCTTCAGAGAGTCGTCTGAAAGTGCGAAGACCTCGAGCTGCCTTGAGCACCCGTTCACTGCTTCGATTCGAGATTCATGGCGTCTTGTGGAAAGCACCGCGATACGGCTTGCGATTATTATAATTGGTATAGCAGGAACTAGGCGAAAGGTATAAACGCTATTAATATTATTATAAAAAAATAAAAGCAGCAATTTTTTTCATAAAATTGCATAAAAGCGGGATTTAATTTTTAGTGCTCCAAACGAAGAATAGCTAAATACGCGGAGACCATAAAGACGATTAAAGAATGGAAATAAGCGCTAAACAGCTGTTTTAATGACTAAAAGCGAAGATAAGGAAAGTGCGAATATAAAATGATGTAAGAACTTGTCTAGACTAATAACTGTAAGTTATTAGGCTCATAGTTTTGACTGAAGTGGTGCTGCATTGTTCCACGAGAGATCAGTGGCTAGCAAGCGAGGTTTTCACGGTTCTTGAAAATGGACCGGGATAAAAGGAGGAAGACATAACTCATGCCACTGGCCAAATAAAGACATACTGTTTCAAGTCGCTGGCAAACAAACTACAACAACAAACAAACAGTGGTATTAGTATCCAGAAAATGACACTACGGAAATGCGCTGCACCTCTGGCCCACCGAGGGGACTCGGTCCAACCACACGACTGCAATCCCCCAAAAAAACGGGCTCACCGGCTGGCGCGCGATTTCACGACCAGCGCGGCCGACAACGGCCATCCTCGTAACGAGGCTTGCATCCAGAAAGACCCATTGTGCACCTTTCACGGAATTGTCTCACACTACCGCTTGGATAGGAGGTGGTTCTCTCCTCCATACCCAAAACTAAGCAAACCACAAGCTAGCACGCTCAGGATGCTACAAACACCTACGTACCCCACTCCACGGTCGCTTAGCCGGATAGATCCACATTTGCCGCACTCATGCCCCAAATGCGGAGCCGATTCATGCGCTTTCGACCACATGCGCTGGCTGTGCCCAGCCCTAGAAAACTCTACACTTGCCAGCAAGCAACGGTGGGAGGAATTCCTCAGAAGCGACAAGCATCCCATCCAGCTCGGAAGTTCAGAGGGCCCACAACATCGCAACGGGACTTTGCCTCCCAGTGCCATCATGGGTGGAGCCACCGACTTGACCTGACGGAGCCTTCGGCTTCCACGGGCCACAGTTTCTCAGCACCAAATAAAGTGCTTGTCACCGTCACCTCCCCTCCTCAGAGAATTTTCGGGATTATTACCTTAACCTTGAGTACCACTTCAACCATGCGTGTAGTTTCTGGTATCTTGCCAACACCTCCTGTCCAAACCTTTCCTGTGTCGAAGGCCCATACTCTATGACGTACACTGCACAAGCTAACTTTACAAGCAACGAAGTTGCGGCAAGAACCCTGAAGCGCCAAGATCCCTCATATCTGACCGCCTCACTTGTCCCGAATGCCGCCTTTCTCACGTCTTGCATTTCAGCGCGCCTCGCGCCGAGACATGAGAGAGAATGAAACTATTACGTTGCATCTTGGACTGAGGCATGAGTTTCAGTGACTACTCTGAATTGCGGATGCAAAATACGCAATTCTTGACGTGAATCTCTTAAAGATCTTCACCTTCTTGTAGATAGAAGCGACGTGATGTCATGATTCACGGAACTGACATCACGTGACTTATAATCAATTTATAGATTGTACATCCTCCAAACTCCACATAATCCTCATTGCTAGCAGAGTTTAAAGAGGCGCCACCGGACAAACTCAGAAATACTTCGCGACGCACTGCATTGTGACTGAAGGCCCACCTGTGCAGTTTTGCCCGTGTTGGCTTGGCCCCGACAAGGTGCGGATTGCTCGCCGTGAGTATAAGCATTTTCTGTAGCTCGACACTACTCAACTCTCTTGATATGGTGCGGAAAAAATCCGAGGACACCTAAGTACTTATGAGTTGTGAATGTGAAAGAATTAATGTCCAATTGAACGCCGCTGAGCGTTCGTTCGAGTTATGCACTCGTCGCGGGCTAGCGAGCGCGTTGACCTGCTTGGCGCGTTTTGGTTTGGCCTTATACCAAGGCACAATTAGAACGCAGGCGACAGCTTGTAGTAGTAGTAGTGATTAATTAATGAAAATGACACCTATTTCTGCTGCCCAATAGGGAGCATGGCGCAGCGTCAGGGGAAGGGAATGTAGGAGATAAAGATGTGAGGAAGGGAAGAGAAGGAGAAGCAGCAATAGTCTCATCCGGTCATGGAGGAGGTCGGTGATGAAGGCGATGGCCTGCTGGGCACGTTACGAAAGCTGTCGACGTAACTAACTGATTTCTTACTCTAGCTAAGTTGTGGAGAAAAAATAATTAAAAGAAGTTATGTTCATCAATGACACGACAGTGTATTTCTCACTGTCGTGTTGTGTAGAAAGCGAATAATCTTGCTAGCAACAGGCACGAATGAAATGCGTGTTTAAACAAACCTTTCAGCGAGATGAGTCATTTATTTAGATTACGCAAGTTGATATTGCTAAAAGGTGGAACAAACTAGTGGAGTAATGGGAGAAAGAGTGATAGGAAAATTGCGAAGGCATTTTTGAAAGAAACTACTTCAGCAAAGTTTGCGATTTATTAGTCCTTGTTAGGTCAACTTCAGCAACACGGGACATGTGGTATTTCGGAGCAGTGTACAGCTCAGAGAATATCCCACTTTTAACGGAATTCATCCGAACATCTTTACTAGACAGGGCACACATAACTTGAAACACTAACGCCTTTCCTAACCTCTGACTGCATGTGATGTTAATGGTGCAGACTTGCGTAAGAGCTTTCATCACGCTTGTCGTTAACGAGCAAGGATTCCGCGCTGCCGCCGCATTTACTTCGGCTCCTTAATTATGCCATGTGGTGAATTGGGAGTGTTCTTGGCGTGTCGCGTATGCAGTGGGAATTTCTCAACTCAATAAGAGCTCCGAAATCTGGCTGATTTCACTTAACTTAAACAGAGAATAAAAAGCAGGTTCGCCTCTAATAAAAGTGTCATTCTACTGGCTGAAACATCTTGCAATTTGCATCACGGCAAACATTTTAACATTGCAAGAGTCTCTTTTCGCGCTTTAGAAGTATTTTTATGATGTATCCATAATGACATGCCGGTTCTCTGCTCTCTTATTTCTAAGGGGCGTGTATGTATGTTTTTAAATGGTTGTAAGGATATGGCGCCTGTTAGACACACTGACTACTTCTCTACTCCTAAGGTGATAAAATAAAGAAGCACTGCATGAAATAAAAGTCAAAGTCGCATACACGAACAGTTGGAGAAAGTAGAGCAATATTGCGTATTCTGCAATACTAACAAGAATCAGCAGCACTTAAGGCATCGCATCGGCAGCAGTAGAGAAATGCGTGCAGTATAATCCCGAATGTGTGGGTCATAAAGAAAGCCGAAGTGACATTTTTGTTCATTTGTGTCATTTCCATTTTGGAGGATTCCTTAAATGGCCAGCCCAATACTTTCATAATATTACTCTTACTATATTATTACTCTTATTATATTACTCTTATTATTACTCTTAATATATTACTCTTATTATTAGAAGCGATCTAAGATCTCTATAGAGGAAGATCTTAAATGCCAATAATTCAGAGAGCAGTGGAGGCAACATGGAACGGCCATTTTGCGTCCCGGAGCGTTAAGATATCCACTGCTTTCTGATGTGAGCAGAATAGGCAATAAGTTTGTTGCCACGTTGAAGATTTGTATGGTTAGTTATTCACCATGCATGTGATAAATCTAAAGTTCCTAGCGTGCACGCTGCCACCATGCCAGGCACACTGCGCTTTTGCATCGCAAGTGAATTTTGTATATATATATATATAGCTGGATGCTCATTGTGCGAAGCACGCTGCAGAAAATCTATCGCTGTTCTCCATCGATGAACGGTGCGCCTCAAGGATAGGAACCAGTGACACGGAGGATATGTCTTCCAGGTCCCAGTCTTCAGCAGAATGACAGCAGCCATTGCACGCTCTCCTAGCAGCCTGCCTTCACCAGATTGGAGAGAATGGTCCTGATTGAGTTCTTCTGGTGATGTAGCAACTTCTGCTCGAGGCTCGGTGCGCAAAGTTGGCGCGTCTTTAGGAGGTCGGCTCGGTGCTTTCTGGGCCTGGATTCTTCTTCTTTTGGGCTGGGCGCACAAGCGCTCCGCCGCTCTTGAACAGACCGTAGATGCGCTCGTTTTCGTCGTCATCGTCGGTGGACTAAGATCCGGAGTTAGCGGGGACACCCTATATACATGATATGCCCGAACGCCTACGTAACGGGAAACTCTCAGTATTACACTAACGTTAGTTATGCCTACTTGTGCCTTTGTCATTATTCGCTTAACGTCGTTTCGGCCGGAATGTTGTTATAAGGCACCATCTAATTGTATTCGACACTTGATGATGCCATTGATATTTGTCCTGTAGCGAGATTTACGAAACTCGACTTCATTAAGCTCACGGAGATTGAATAATTTATTTTCGTTGTCTCCGCCGCACGCGTAATATTGCCAAAATATAATATTTACTTTTTTGTCTCCTGCTTAAAAAAAAAAAAAAAAAAAAAAAACGTGTTCAATCACGTCTAAATTTAAAAAAAAAATGTAGTTCGTAGCTTTAGCTGTCCGTGGAATTCTGACACCTCTAAGCGAGCATAAAAACTGGAAGTCGTCAATTTTCTTTCTCATATCTGCATCGTCCATGATTGAATCCGATACCTCACCACAGGTGTGTGAGAGAAATTTTGCTGCCTGCAATACACGAACCGGTGTCGTCAGGAATGGCAGGGGACAGAAAAGGTATAATCAACGATTTTAAGAAGTTGTATTTAGATTTTAGATTGACATGTACATTTTTTATAAACTTTGAAAATCTTGAAAGTAGGCTCATTCCTCTTTCTTGCTTGTACATTTCTTACGAAAGTTTCTTTCTACAGCAGCCAGTTTTACCTGCTCTGGCCTTGATAAAAACGCTTACAAACGCAATGCGTCATTGTTACTCTTATATTTGACACCTCTTGTGATTTCCGCACAGTGCTTGTCTATTGATCTCGAGTTCACTGCTTTAAACAGACGGAGCAATGAGGCGAGCCAGCGGGATGGGTATGTGCAGACGACGACACACATGGCGGCGCCAGCTGCATCCACAGCTGCGACAACTGGAAGCAACCCGTATGACCAATCGCCAATCACTTGATGTGCGACTGTCTGGTACGCGAAGTGGCACGAGGAATCTCCACTAAAAAGAGGTGCCTCTCGATAAGGAGTGTATACGACCGGTGCGCGGTCTAGAGAACCGTCTCGCAGCCCTGGCTTCAGCTTGTCCTGGATTTTGCTAGGGAATTTGGGTGATTGTGGATACTGCTTCTCGAAGCACGCCTTCCACTCTTGCAATTTACGAATCGTGGTCGGGGATCTTGCAAGGCGTACCCACTTGGAATTAATTTCCAGAATGACAGCTGTTTGGAAATATGCGGCATCAAACTCGCCCTACAAATGCACTGTTGTTCCACTAGAAACAACCGATTCAGATTCTAACGTGGGTTACAAATATGCAGACGTGAGCTACCCATGTACAATCTATGGTATTAAAAAGATATTAGTGAGCGTTGTGCATGTGTGAAATACATCCAACAAAGCACTTTCTTCCTTTTCCCCTTTGCGTATTAGTCAAAAGAGCCATCTCATGTAAACAAAACAATGATTTAGTTTATCAGTTTTATTTGGCGGCACGCGACCTAAACAAAAACTCAACGCAGGGACTCCTTTCATTATCCCACCCAAGGACATTCGCCGATGTCTACTGGCAGTATGAAAGCTTTGGTAAAATGAACGCCGCAAACGCAAATGCTCAAGAAAAGCGAACAGAGTGAGAGAGAGAGAGAAAAAACAACAACAACACATTTACGCAGTGGTACATAGAGAGTTAGCAATTTTCTCTTTAGAGCGAGTAACTAATGCTGGGAGTGAGAAATTCGTACTGCGTATTAAAAGGGACGCGAGCTTTGCTCTGGCACTTTCAACAATATTCCCAGAGACCTTCGATCGACGCCTTCGGAATGCCTTGAATAGTTTCTTCCTGTGGCATTAATGAAAAAAAAAAGATCGATGGGCCTCTTTAGAGAAATTTTTTTTTCGAAGGAGCGTTTAAAACTGGGCTCGTAAACAGAGGCACAGGCGCGTCGCTGCCAAATTAGGAAAGATATCTTGCTTTTGCGTTATCGACGTATTTTCCTGATTGTTGGATTACAAAGGCTGCACGGTGTAAGGGTTCGTTAACTTTTTTTGTTCCCCTCTAAGTCTGTTTGTATCTATATTCTTTTTGTGCACCACTGACTTCTTTCAATTTCCTGTTCCTCAATTGTTGGGCATCTGGTGACCCAGATTTCAGAATGATAGCTGAATGCGTTTCGGTGGTATCAAAAGTCGATTAGTATAAATCACAAATGTTGAGGCACGTTTATTTCTGCAAGCACAATGCGTGCCTTACAGGCGCCGCCATTTCCCTTCTTTTAGGGAGTTAACCGAAAGCTCCTCTTGTGCCGTAGAAGTCAGAGCCTGGGAAAGAGTCTTGATTTTACTAACGATTTCGCACCAGGCCTATTTGCTACGGTCGTTTGGGCAGGTGTCTTTATGACTGGGATGTTAGACCAAGGGCACTAAAGGCGAAAGTTTGGTCAGGCTATAGTAGTGGGCACGTTCGTCTTTTCTTATGGCCTAAAAGGCAGTATTTTTTTCTAAAAGAAAAAAAAAAAGAATAACTTGTGCAACAATGTCGAAGCATCGATTGCAATAGCATTTCAGTCGACAGCTATACGAAGTAAGGATAATAGTTTTATCGGCCGTCTTAACTTGTAAACATTCGCTTGCTAACTAAATTCACAAGCATGGTGCCAGCGCACACAGGCAAACATGAACACGTCACATACGATGACCGCGGGCACTCGCTGTCAAAACGTTGGCGTGAGGAAGCGTGGCAGCAACATCACGTAAAGTGACCTTCGCGCTGTCTATCACTTCAACGCAAATTGAGCGGCAAGAACAAAGCACGCACAAGGGTATGAGCCGCCGGCGCACCTACACTCTACGCCCCAACGCAGATCGTTTTCAAATTAAGGCCCGCGCGATCGCGCGCGGCAGCGCCGTACGCAGTTGCTGCAGAAGTAGAGTTCGCGGTGTTTGCATGGACATGAATCCGCTTCATCCGCTGAAAGCTCAGGAACGTAGAACTTTTATTATATTTTGATTCATTTTAGTAGTTATGCCTTTTTATTACCGAGAGGGTAGCAAGCCTCGGCAAACCCACTGTGACAGTACTGCAACAGCATCTCACAACGCTTGATGCGCCTTTTAGAAGAAAGTAAGGAACAACTGTTTATTGCATGAAGATTCTAGTCCGAGTCGTCCCGGCTCGTGTAGATCACGCTCAACGGTGGCGGATTGCCGACGGGTGCAATCGGCCCCTGGATGTGGAGCACGTGGCACACGAGAAGGAGCCACAGAATCAGGAGCAGGTCTTAGGGTGGTGTCTTTCACCTAGCTCGCCCAGGTGAAAGACATGGATGGCATGGTGTTGGCGCACCTGAGGAGGGGGCGCGTGGACATTCTCAGCATGTTTGTAGCTGATTAGGATGCTGCCCACGGGCCTGAAAGATTGCGTCGCCTAGTCTACGCTCAATGCATGAATAATCATCATTAGGAAGAGTGACAGTCGGTGATTGTCGTAAGTGAGATGCTTCTGCACGTGCAAAGGTGCATGAGAGAGTTAGTACGAGCATGAGGTTGAGTGAACAGTTGAGTTCGCGATGTTCAACGCCACAAGAGCATAGCTGCGCTTTTTGAGGTCCACCAGTTTATGTGGCCGCCTGGGACAGTGAACAATTAATGCTTGTGCATGCGTGTGTGTGTGCGTCCATACCTTGAACTTTTATTCCCTCCTCCCTGTCATCTTTCACTCCGCTATCCCCCTTTTTCCGTGCAGGGTAGCCAACCGGGCTCAGCCTGGTTACCTTCTTTATCTTTTATCACTCCTCTTTATCATTCTCTCTCTCTCTCTAAGTCGCTAAGCATCTTTCATATTTACGTCACTTTCGCGAGTACTGCGCCTATGCATTAGGCGACAAGGTCTCATCCACTTTAGATTAGAGGAAATTTTAGGTTTGAAAGTGTGAAGTTTCCACAACGCAATAAACCTATAGCATACACAGGCAGGACAATATGTAGTCTGCCGTCGACGTGTTTCCTTGCTTTCCTAACAAGCGGCGTTTACCTTCTGCCGTGATGCAGGGATACGACAGTCACCGTATCCTCCCAATAACCGCTAAATTTGTCGTGCACAACATAGCGGTTCCTTTGAAATCAGGCAAGAATTATGATCGCAGCATGCATTTCGCGCGTGATGTATTATCTACGATTCCACAACTATTCAGCGTAGCAGGAGAAATAGTGGTGCTTGGTGCTCATAGCATCCATTCATAGATTTTGAACAATGATTGAACATCACACATAAAATAGTAAATTAAAGTACATAGAAACGAAAGTGCGGTATTATAGAAAGCTTGCCATATAAGATTAAACTGAAGAATAGGCATTATTGAATGTAAAACACCACCAAGAAGGAAAGAAACAAGATGACGAATTTAACGAGATTTATTTATAGAACCAGAAAGAAAAACGTGAATCGTTAAGCAAATATTCCTGCAGCCACGTCCAAGAGTCCAGGCACACAAAGAGATTAGAAAAAGGAATGATCAAATATAAAGAAATTTGACTAAAGCATGTTTCTGAGACCATTTTTTCAAGCAATAATCTCATTCACCTTTTCCTTTCTAGGGCCTTGCTGTCCTGCTCATCTCTCCTCCTCTGCCATTGCCGCGAAGGCAGCCCACAATTGTGGTCACAAGCGCAAACACCAAGACAAAGAAATACTACCGTTCGTGTTGGCTTCTCTTGGTGCTCGGGCTTGTGTCCAGAAGAGTGCTGCTTTTACAACAACGATCACCCAACCAAACAGACTACCAATATCTTGTCAGAAATTTTACAGAATTGAGTTGCGCCACCAAAATTTATAAATGATTTTTTTTTGTAGGAACCTTTGTAACTGAAAGCCGCCCACAATTTTTTTTATTATGTTGGGCACTGTGGTGTATCCTCAGTGGCAGTGCCCTGAAAATTGCCGCTGTAAAGAGGATGTAGCGTAACAAACAAAAGAACTTGCAATCAGGCATCGAAGCTTGAGCCAGAAAGCAAGCGACGTTGCTTCCGAAATGAAGTTTTGCCCCGTCTTGCCTCACTTCCACAGTTCTTTACGCGCCTCCGTTTCGTTGTCCCTTTTCTCCTCCTTCTTAGAGGCAGCAACTTGGTCCTGGTGGCGGCAGCTTGCAGCAAATACCGGAACGGGTGTTGCCATCGCGGAGGTTATAACAGACACGCCAGAGGTCTAGCAGGGGCGCAATAACAAGAGGCAGCGCTGGAAGCACCAGAAGTACGAACCCTGGTTTGTGAGTGACTCACTCACCGGTTGGCCGATATTAAGAACCCAGACGAGAGCGAGGGAGTTACAAAGACGCTGACCATCGCAGGGTCGGTATCGAGCAAGAAAAGACAGGACTGAGAAGCGAGAACTTCATTCACGCACATGTTCGATCGTCGTGCTGTATACGCTCTGTCGCCAAGTCACCAGTGCAGCAACGTCCAGTGTTTTCGACGGAGTGTTTCCGCGAAAGAGCAACTTGTGCAAAACTACGGTGAATTAAAAAAAAAAAACTCAAAGTATATTGGATCAAGTTAGCCTTTCTTTGTCCACATTAATGTGAGTGTCTGTTTAGACTTGATCCCTCCACTAATCTTTTCGTATTTCTTTCCCTCTTACTCTTCCTTTAGTGCAAGGTATAAAACTATAAGCTCTTCCGGTTAACCCGTGTTTCTCACCTAATTTCTCTATTTCTCTATCTCTCTATTCGTTTAAACTTCTTACAGGGCGTCCACGTTCTGCACATGAATGGGCTCAACTACCTTGAACTTTATAAAGATGATGCTTATTATAGAATATAATTTTATTCCTGGACTTATTTTAATGAAGTCAAATTGTCGCAGGTAGCACATTTAACATTACGCTTCTTACGGCGTCGTGAGCGGTTAGATTAGTCCTAGGAAATGAGCCTGTGTTCACAAACGAAGTAACATGCAACAGACATTCCTTAGAAAAGGCATCGAATAATGATGGCAGCGAGAATTAGTTTAGCGAATATGGAAGCCTAACGCCAAGCAGTCCTTACGAGGGAAAATTAGTGTGAATTGATTTCATGGTTTATTTACAATGTTACGCTATATATATACACGTCCATTAGCTGCTGTTACCTTGGCTGTCCCTGGAACTCTCCGGCGTTATTGGGAGCGCTCTTTCATTTTGACAATGAAACTTTGAGAGCCCTGGATTGTAATGTGGAAAAAAATTCACAGGGTGTCTTATGTTGTCCCTAAGACGACTTGAAGGCGAAAGCCCAAGTGCCATGCATTAAAGACGGGCACATGACGTAGACATCCCCCTTAATTCGCTTAATCTACTTCGCTTAGTCATCCCTCTTAATTCGCTTACTCAACCTCTTAATAGCTTAGTCATGCCTTTTAATTCGCTTAGTCTACTTCGCCTAGTAATCCCTCTTCCTCTTAATTCAATGAGTCAGCTTCTTAGTTTGCTTAATTGTCCGCTTAATTCGCTAAGTCATCCTATTAATTCGCCTACTCATCCTCTTTATTCGCTTAGTCATCAATATTAACCTTATCGCCTTTAACTCGCCTGAGCCATCCACTTAATTCGCTTTATAATCCATCTTTATCCTCCATCTTACTTGTTTACGGGGGTATGAGTGCTTACGGTGGTATGAGCCCTTGATGATGATAGTTTTTCAACCTTTCGTGCCGTGGAGGCGTTTTCGCTCAAGGACTTTGAAGGTCGACTGAAGTATGAGACATAAAACCTTATTAAAAGAACGAGTCCACCACACAACAGCGTGGGAAAAATGGCTAGACCATTATGGACGGAGCTCATTTGGGTCGATTAACATTGAGAGCACTGGATTGGAATGTGAAAAATAATCAATGTATCCGCCACACAATGCTGTGGGTAAGATGGCTAGACCATTATGACCGTGCTCACTTGGGCTGCTTAGCCAACATTGGAAAAAGCAAACAGGGCGGCACAGGGCACGCATGAAAAAAAAAGGAAAGACAGGAAAAAGAGGGCATTGTTCTGTCCTCTGAGTTCTTGTGTCCTGTGTCGCGCTGTTAGATCTGCGTTTTACGCAGAGTTAGTTGATTGATTGCGAAAAAAGAACCGCAATGTTGTGTGATATGAAGAAACCATTTTCCCGTCAGAGTTTCTACACATGGGGAACCAAGCGTGGTGGCGCTACTAGTGGGGCCGTGACACTGTGTGTGTATCACGCTCCTTGCTTCTGCAAGATATGCATGACATGCAGGCAATTGAAGTAGAAGCCATCGCAGACCGGCAGTTATTCTTTGCTTTTTAATGAGAAGCTTTACTTACGTACCTCGCCGTGATTTGGTGCGCCGTCGTCACCGTGGTTGTCGTGGTCATCGTCTGTGTCGCTGAGTAGAAGCTGTCGCTACTCTAGCTACCATAGTGTTGATGTCGGAGATACGACCACATTGACGCGGTTTCGCGTGATTCGCTACTGAACGTGTCGGCGTATACGGCGTACCTGGCGCTGTGCTGAGCTGGCTATCTTCCCACAGTGCCACGAAGGCTGTCGGCCATCTACTTCAACTCGTCTGGTGCCAAGTCACGGGAAATCTAAAGAAGGGGATAGTTTCACTCGAGAAGTGCTCGCTCGAGAATGTCGCCCCTGAATAAAAACTTTCCTTGGCTCTGCAAGATTTCTTTTGTACCATGGTTGATGACCATTAAAGGACACTCCGTCGCCAAAATCCGCGGGGTGTTTGTTATCGCGACGCGCGCTGTTCTCTTGTGGGCTCATTACAGCTTCTCTTACAGTGATTTCCACAAGGCGTGGAAGCTGCATGACATTTGTTATCACACTCGTGTGAAAGCCAAATGCCGTACTCAAACTGACCGGCCATGCATTTAAGGCATGGTCACACGTACTCAGCGGGCACTACTGTTGCATAGCGCCAAGAGTCGCCCAAAATTAGAAGATGGTAAAAACGAGTTACAGTGCTTTCGCAGACCCTGTTGTATTATTCACAGCAGCTTGTAGATATCCCTGATAGAAATGCATCTATTTAAAGTTGTTTGCGGATCTGAGGACGGGGTGCGGATACTCGCAGGCCATCAAGATTACCGATAGCAGTTGAAGTTGTTGCTGCGTAAAGCACGTCACAATGCAAAAAAAAAAAAGACGAAAAAAGGAAGAACGTAGGAATTCTAAGAAAATGAGGTGCAGTTGATCTGAAAAAAAAAAAAAAAAAAGGTTGGTTGAGGGTACTTCGGGGCATACTACCAGGGCTGGATGCGTGACGGCCTGATTTATTTAATGATATCGAAAATGTTATCAACTTCCGTCGCCGACAGAAGTCTCAATAATAACCTCTGCTCAAAGCCCATGAAGCTTTGTAGCTTTGTTCCTGTCAACCTCCACAATTTTGGAACAACAGAAGCTCTACAAGGGCCCCAAATACGCCGCCAGATGAGTCGCTCCCACCCCACACTACGTCAATTAGAAGCTTTCACAAATAGTGCAACATTAGAGCAGCTGTGGTTGACAACAAGCGCAAGTTGATGACATTCCGAATAACATAGGTTGTATATGCGACGAGCAGAAGTGAAACGAAAAAAGATGGTCCGGTAAAGTAAATACTGTAAAGCAAAATGGAAAGAAAACGTAACGGGGATTGGGGGGGGGGGGGGGGATGCTGCCTTTAATACTGTGTGCTTTACAATTAAGATACTGGCAGGCGTGTACTAGCCGACAAATGTGAGGCACAAGGCATGGCGGCGCACCGTAAAGGGCCGCCTTTTGCCCTGACGTGCGTGCACTTCATTTATAATGATGATGAAGTGCACGCACGTCAGGGCAAAATGATGATGAAGTGTCATATAGGACAAAAAGAAATTATTTCTGTATATGACGGTATCGGACATTTAACGCGCTAAAGAAAGTATATTACACACTGACGTAGCCCTTTTATGTGGGTGGCTTTCATGTATTCGGGTGAGAGTAGTGAAAATAGACCCGAATATGTTGACAAATGGTGTGAACTGTAATGAAGTGTTAGATGAAGGCGCACAATTTCTAAGGCACACCGTTTAATCGGTTCTTTTGAGGGCAGCGTCTATGCATGTAGGGTTAGTTAGAGACGTTGCAGGCTGCTGAATTTCATAAATCGGGCAAAAGTATATAATCGTTGTTAAACTAAATGCATCAGTAAGGATCTGTCATTTTTATTAGTTATCAATGAAAAAAAGGGCGCAAAAAGTTCGCCACCTCTTTCGAGCTTTCCAAAAACCCTCTTACAACCGCTAGTTCCAACCCTTGAATTGCCTATCGAGCCCAATGGCACCACGTTGCGACACTCCTAAAGGTGCTGGAGCAGATTCAAGCTACGATGTCGACATCTATGGCGCGGCAGTCCTTTTGAAGAATGGTTTTTTGATGGGCTTTCACAAGAGATGATTCTATCAGATCATTCCTTTTCTTTTCAGGGATTTCACGGCCGCTTTCCCGGCATAAAAAAAAAGAAAAAGAAAACTTTCCTGAAAATTCTTCCCAGGAATGGAAATTGTAACCTCTTGTCTTTTGCGCAATTCCATCATCGAACTCGTGTCTTGCTGCCTTGTTCAGATAGCACTCACAGCCATGGGATGCAGCCGGAAAACACATTACGCAAGAGCACGCCGCCAGTGCTCTGCGCATAACGAAGGCGCTATTAGCCTCTCTCCAGGACACTGGCCTGAACCAGACGGTATAGTTTCTCGTTACCATGGGTGCTTGAGCTTGTTACGTGTGCATGTTGTGTTTGTGTGTACTGTATTTGAGGCGCTCACTTCGTGCACTAGCTTTGTCATCTGAAGAAGCATGCTAGGAGTATGGGCGGAAAAAATTCACCGGAGATTACGATACTCTCTAATGCAAAATTTGAGCGCAGCTCTTCAGGTGTTTTGAATTCCAATGGTTGCTTCGCTCATTGTTCAGAAAGAAAGCGTGAACGCAGGAACGTGTGGCTCGCCGGAGCGCATTCGCTAGCGGCGGCGGCGCAGGCGAAGAAGCGCATGCGCAGTGGGTCCGAAGCTCACGCCAGCGCTTTCTTTCCACATCCTCCGGAGACCCTAACACAACTATGAGACATAATCGCTCTTCAAGGTGGTTTTTATTGTCTAGTGTTATGTTATCAACTCGAAAAGAATTTTTAAAATTTACATACCACGTTTAGATGTCAAAAGCTGCGTCTCCATGTCTCCACTATCTCCATCATAGCCTCATCTTTGCTACGATAAAAACTGCATTTCATTGCGTAAACGCAGAGATGAAGAGGTAACTACGTGTAGTACATTACCATGTTGCTCGCGCATCTGGTATTTTCACGCAATCTGAGTGATTTCGAGACACACATCAAGCTTGACTTCGACAGTTTGGGACGACACAGATGTATAGATCAGTTTAGTGTGAAATTTCTTCAAAGAGGATGACAAAAATATGAGTAAACCACGACTTTACAGTTACACACAGACCGTACTTCATATCCAGAATGAATATTTTGCGTAATCACTACCGACTGAATTAAAAAAAAAAGTTGAGCGGCAATGCGCATTGTTTTGAACAAGGGGTCTTAGGAGGATATATGGTATCAGTGGACGCATGCACTCGCAGCACGCCCAAGTATGCCAACAGGACGCCATCGAAGACGCACGCTACTAGCGCCATCTCGTAGCAGGTCGCTGACGTGGAGCATGTCTCACGCGGCCCTCCTCTTTCCCCCTCACCCTTTCGCCATATTCTCCTTCTAACACTCTCTTCACAATCGCCGTCTTTCATCCTCCGCTCCACTCGTTCGTTCTGCAGCTTACGCCGAGCCCGACGATCAACGCAGGAACGCCCATTAAAGAATGTCTATCCGCTGGCATTGAATTGGGCGCAGAGCTGTACTGAAAGAACTTCCGTTCATGTGAAAGGTCACATAATTTAGTTCCCTTTATATCAAAGTATACTCACTGCTTGGAAAGTCGCGCAAACAGAAAATTACTTTGTATGGAAAGCGGATCAAACATCCATGAAACAAAGTTTGCTTGTCGATAATCTTGGCAGGCATTTGATACGCAAGATACGGCAGCACTGCCGCCACAACACGAATATACGTTACAGAGAGTTGTGAAGGTGTCAAAGCGTAAAATGAGGTAAATACGACTGCATGGAAGGGTTGCATGAATTTCAATTGAACTGAATGAGTTTACTCTCCTTCCTGCATAAAGGAGAGAAGCAGATAATGGCTGTAAATTTGACGAAGGCCTCGGCGCCTACATCAATTGACCGCGCAGACCGCACGCAGCACACAAATAAAAGAAACTCGTGCAGAAATGAGCGCAGAGTTTCGCGACACAGTACAATTTCACGAAAAAAAAATGCACGCACAACAATTAAACATGAGGCAGTCGAAGTACACTTCCTTGCACAACAAATGTGCAACGCAAGCAACAGAAAAGCAGACAGAGAGAGAGAGAGAAAGTGACAAAAAGAGTGGTTCGCGTTGCGAATTGGTTGAAGCTCAGATAATTTGAAATTGGAAGAGGTTTATATGTCCTATTAGAAGACACCATAGCCTTGTTAACAAATTTTTGAAGACGATTTAATGATAATAGTAGCTGCAACATTACTACAACATTACTTTCCAAAATTATCATTACTGACCACGATTAGCAAACAACTACCACACAAATGAGTAATGTCACTCCACGCAACCACGAAGGCATTCGGTTCAGTATAGGCACCATTGGCCATGCAAGTACTGCAAACTCAAGACGTGAAGGAAGCATACAGCAATATTTGCAAGATATCTGCAAGGATTCGACATCTACCATACTTCTTCACAAGAAAAGTGGAAAAACATCAGTTATGCAGGGTGCCACATAAGTAGACACAATCCATTGGTTTGATTCACTGTCTTTCCACAAATAGCATTTCATATACTGTAATGGGAACCATTAGGGGCGAATAATAACGGACTGTGGTTTGGTATTTTGTTCTATAACAACACTAGAGAAGAGTTGCAAGAAATGATTCAGGAAATGAACTGGCGGTGTCTATGGGGCAAGCTTCAAAATTATTATGCAGAAAAGTGATGTTCAGTATGTTATGTGAGGGAATCAAGCATTCCGCTTTGGTTGTGAGCTTCTCAACGAGCCCCTTTTATCGAGGCCGAATGGTTGGAGAGAACGCGGGTCGCGACAACGAAATCTGCAAAAGGATAAAAATAAGCAAGAACTGCAGATTCATAACCAGCAGTTTGCCGCAGGTAAGAAAATTTATGAAGTTATAAGATATTTGCAGGCATTGATAAAATATTTGCAGGCATTGGAGATGCATGGGAGGTGTTTGTCCTGCATTAGACCTAATGGGATTTAGTTGCCTTTGTGGCTACTGCATTTCTTATTGACTGTGACAATGATGATGTAAATGAACGCATGCCATCACGACTTTGGGCATTGTCATTCGAGCATACGTGGAATGGCGCGTTACCGAAATATTATAACAACCCCTACGACTCTAATTAACTCGTCATTTGAGAAAAAGTCATCTCTGCAGTCGTTTTTAAAGACTTCCGGCACAATTTGGTTGCAGAGCAACCCTGCTCATATTGTGAAACTAAACTATACTGGAATGCGGGGTCGACAGTACATTCCCTCCCCTGATAGCATGTATCCTGTCGTCCTCTCTTGACCTAGCACTGCCTTTTTTTTCCTTAGTACAATGTTTAGCTTTAACTAGAACCAACTAAACCAGTTTTGCACTCATTCTGCTTGCTCACGTGCAACGATGTTTATGCAGTAGTCTCACTTTTCTGATTACTGCTTCGTACAAGTAGTACACTAGCGGAAGCTTTTGGAACAAACCCAAAGCTTAAGCTTACGAGGGCCAGAAAATATCACCGTCGTCGAAGGAGCCACGCCTTGCGTGCGTAAACCACGCGTAACCTTGTGCCGAGGGTCTGCCCATCTAAGAACTAATTTGCATGTGATCGTAGGCAAATTTAACGGGATCGCGTTTGCGCACCGCTTGTTGCGCGATGCTGCACGAAGACATGAAAAGAAAAGTAAAGCGATGCCCACGCCCAGTAACCCCGGCAGCAGAGCATTAACGTGTCAGCCTATCGCAGCGTCTATGTACCCCCGCTGCTTCGCCGGTGAACTATGGCCTGTGCACGCTAATTCGGAATTATTCAAACGAGGTTGTTGGGCGGCGGCACCGGACACCTTCTCCGTAACTCTTTTTTTCCCCGCTATACCCTCTCTCACGTGGTGTGCTTTGGCGGAGGAGAGAGATTGAATGTATGCATTTTAATGCATAGCATTTTCGAAGCTAGTCACAAGTTCTATTATTTTTCGACTTGCGCAACTACAGCCGCTGGTTTGCGTCGTGACAGCTAAAGAATGGGGCCTAACGAAAATGGGGTCGTGCTTTCTTGGCTAATACTCCACGTCCCGCTTGTCGAAACCAGGACACGCCGACACCAGATTTACATATTATTGCGACATCAAATTTGCATGCGTATTGCAAACGTATGTTGAGTGTCACCTGTGCTCAAGCACCTCTTCAAATTGTAAGTCTGCAGTTTTGAATTATTTAGCCTTCATCAGAAAACATCTCGAGAAAAACTCACTTTCAGAATCAGAATCAGGATCATGTATCTGATGTAGCAGGCTCATGTATAAAATTGCACTTTCATGCAATTTGATACATGAGCCTGCTACATTTTGTATTCCTGAGTTTTTATCCACATCCTTCAAAGAAACTGATGGCAACAATTACTTTCCGCAAGAGAAGGACGACTGCCCTCAATTGTGTTCAAGTGGGCCTTTACTTTATGCGTCATTGCAGAACTTTGTACATAACCGTTCACTTTGCGCATAGCATCTCTATCATGATATCTACATCCTAAAGGCACCTTAAATGTATGAGTGTTAACCAACACCACTTCGATATTGGTAACGAAAGTTTTAATCATGACAGCGGCGGGATTGAATCCTGAAGATTTTGTGCAACCTGTAATATTCTCACGAGAATACTAGCTCGCTCACATTTCTGAGGGAAGTGAGTATGTACTATAGTGTGGCGCAGGCATTATAGTACCTGAAAACAGTCAACTTTATCAGCTTGGAGACAATACGAAGCAAAGGTACAATCGGGACTGGTCACAAAAAGAACACTGCTTACAGGCGGGATGATTAAAGCCTCTGTATATAAAAAGTAGCGTCACGCTTTGAAGAATGCCGCCGCCTCCTCGCACACTCTGTCCGAGGCCGACGCCGCGTCGGTATTGGCCTAATGGCATCACGTGGACCGTCGAGCCCCCGGGCGCTGGCTGCGTTTGTTTGCGATCACGCTCCATCGCCATTTTCGCCCGAGGAGCGTCTATCGACTGGCGAGGAGCACGACGATAGCGACGAACACAGTCGGCGATCGTCGAATCTGATCAGCGGCGAAAGATAAACAAGTGCACGTGTTTCAAGCGGTGTAGGCGGCGCAGCGGTCGAAAAAGGAGCGCGAAAGAGAGGAGAAACGAGGAGGAGGGAAGGCGGAGGAGAAGAGTGTCGCTACTTTTTATATATAGGGGTTTTAGGGACGATACCTGAAGGAGTACAGACACAGAGCTAACTCGCAGCTGTATGAATTTGTTATCATGCGCGCCTTTTTACAGAGCGAGAACAATACCTACACGAACCACCAAAAAGTGAGAATATATGTGTGCACTTGTTAGTCAGCACTGTGTCTGTGTGCTCCGTCTTGTTTCGTGTCGTCAAGTTGAGTTGTTCCTTCTGTAATCATGAACCAACTAGCCTACAGTTAATTTAGCTAGGTCAGCTTCTAGATTTTAGATTCAAGCCAACAAATATTCTAATTGGTTTAATTGTTTCAGCTATTCAATTCAATGTAATTATTTCAATGTAATTCTTTCATTAGCTTCAGTTGCAGAATATGCGCCCAGCACGGTATCTCATGAACAAGATGTATTATAGTGGGTACCCATCCGCATTGTATCATCTGAGAACAACCAGGAAGACGAAATGGCAAAACGGGCCCGCGAAAACGGTGAAAAGTTCGCTATTCCTTTCTTCAGCCGCTAACATAAAACATATCGTGAAGAAACTTTCCATGATGTGGTCTTTGAAAGCGTGGCTCGACGAAGTAGCGAAAATATCTATTTATTTGCACTGGACCCTGAACTAAAATTTAGACTTTCTATTAATTTATATAGAGACGTACCAACTTTGTTCCATCGACTTCTGCTAGGTGTAGCCTTCACCAACCACTTCCTACTTAAAACAGGACGCGCTGAACAATTATCGCGTGATAGTGGTTTGTCAGATGGCGACACATCAAATGTGCAGCGAATCTGTCCGCCTTTTGCCCAGTCATGAGGAGAACTGTGCTTAAAGTTTCGAACAATAGGTAGTACCGCGCTCTCTTTAGTGACTATTCTTGGACCGTGGCCTTCTACAGGCATTGTAAAAAGAGCATTATATGCTGTGAGGAATTTCTCATTTTGTTTTACGCAGCCTTTCTTCAAAGTGCTGATAGTGTATATGCGTTTAAACATTATTTTATTTTATCTTTATTTTATTGTTTTATTTTGTTTTGCATTGTTCTGTATTTGCATGCTTAAACTTTATTGTGATTAGTTTCTTTTTCAATCTCGTGTTTAAGTGTGACATCAGATAATACAATTTTTGATTCCTTTTCATTTTATGAGTTAATCAGTATTTTTTGCAATTTTTTATCAACCATAGATCTCATGCTTACGAGGCGTTTCAGCGAACAAATTCAAAAAATGTTTAAAAATTGCCAGTGGCAGATAGCACAATTCTAGTCCATGAACTGGTCTACTGGAAGAGGTGGACATTCCTTGCACAAAGATTGAAATGCATAATAAACTAATTACCAAAATTCACTAATTAAGTTTTTAACTAATTACCTTATGACACATATTACAATTTACAAATTCTAGCAGGGGAGTTTGCAAGGTGGATCCACTTGGAACGAATTCTGAGGATGACACCAGTTTCGAGATATTAATTCGGGAACTTTGCGGAGAAATGCATTGGCATTCCATTTACTTTTGTGCTTTAATGCATAAAATACATTTTGTTAAGAAAGTAAGTTTACCGCAAGATTGACGACGCATATCTCGTAAATGGTGTCAGCCACAATTATTTTTAATTGGATATACCTTGCAATCTCACCCGCTAGAATGTCTAAATTGCAATATGTGCCATAAGGTAATGAGTTAAAAATCTTATCTATCTATCTATCTATCTATCTATCTATCTATCTATCTATCTATCTATCTATCTATCTATCTATCTATCTATCTATCTATCTATCTATCTATCTATCTATCTATCTATCTATCTATCTATCTATCTATCTATCTATCTATCTATCTATCTATCTATCTATCTATCTATCCAACTATCTATCCAACTATCTATCTAAAATTGAGTTATCTATCTCAAGGCCTGAAAGCTGGCACTCTTATAAACGTTTGCACCCTTTGGGGCTTATCCTGTAAGAAAGAAAGAGAGAAAGAGAGAGAGAAAGAAAGAAAAAGAGAGAGAGAGAAAGAAAGAAAATCACCAGCCCTTCCCCTGTCGAGAAAATGGGGGAAAGTGAAGCTTGTCATGTGTGTACTAGACCTACTGCTTTCCCTTCCCTTTCCTACTACTCTTTTCGTTCCCTTTCGTGGTACTTTTCGTACCCTTTCCGTCTACTTTTGTTTCCCTTTTGTGCAACTTTTCCCTCCGTTACGTTGTACGCTTCCTTCCCTCGATGTATACATTTAATAAACGTTTATGTTTTATTACAGTGACATGTCGGGAACATTACGTTACCCTCACGAAGGTCAGATACGCACACCACGAGCTTCGCTTACCCCCATTTTCTCGACAGGGGAAGGGCTGGTGATTTTAAGCGAAGCTTTATAGGCCCACAAGTTTCGGCGGTGGTGGTGGTGTCACGCTGAAAAGCGGGCCGATGCTGGTGATATTGCAGAAAGGGCCCAAGCTCAATGGCGCATACCAGGGAGAAAAAAGAAAGAGAAAGAAAGAGAGAGAGAGAGGAAGAAAGAAAGTGAGAGAGATAAAGAAAGAGAGAGAGCGTGGTTAATAATGCACAATCTACTATATGATATTTCAAACACTGTTCTTGAACATGCCCCTTCGGATAAAATCCTGTCTAGCAATGGCAATATGTAAAATATAAAGTAAATAAAAAGGTAAATAAAAATAATTAAATAAAAATAAATGAACAAAAACAAATAAGTAAACGAAAAAAGGAGAACTGAACGAGTTAGTGATCATGTATATAGGTAATAGTACAAAAATGGACAGAGGATGAACGAAGTTCCTCTCTTTGTCATACTGTCTTGTGATATTTACAAATAAACCACGTTTATGTCTGGCCGCGAATGATTTAACGGAATTGACTCCGGAGCACTGGTGAATTCATGGTTAGTAGCAATGAGTAACAACAATAATAATAAGTAGAAAGACACGCTGCAGTAGATGCCGACTTATTGAATTCCAGTTAGAATGTCACGTTTGTGGTATTGGACAATTGTATTAGTATAAGACAAAAATGGTTTTGTTAACGTTTGCAATAAGAAAAATGTTTCGTACTAATATTTCTATAAAAAGGTTTTGCTCTCTACACTGAAGCAAATGTGAATCAATAACAATTCCCCATATATTCTCCCAAAAGCTGTTTTTCTCGCCATATTTAATAGAACTGACGTATCGTAGGAGGAAATAGTGAAAATAGACGAATAATAGCCAGCATAACGCTTGTGCAAAAAAAAAAAAAACGCAAATTCACGATAGGGCTTGCAATGCAGTCAGTTTTAATGAAGAAAACCGACAGTTGTCTTCGTTACGACAGCTTTTTGAAAATGAAGTGTAACTATAGCGTATACATATCCAGTAACGTAGTATTAACAATTCAGCGTGCATGCAGTATCAAGTGCCGGTGAGTGTAATTGTTGGTGAAATTCCTTCAACTGGGCTCTTATTTAATGGAACGCTTTAGCCGATGGCATTGAGATGCACTTTTGCTTCAGCGGGCTTCCTTAATCAGCTGTATTGAATACCTAGCTATATTACTCTGAACACACGCACGAGCGCCAGTTGTTTGTAGCTAAAGAAAGAAGAAAAAATAATAATAAGAAGAAAACGAAAGAAACCAAAAAACCAAAGAAAGACCTACACGATACCGGGGTAGCTTCTTGTTTTCTCGAAAAACAGGCACCGCAAGACTCCCGAGGGTTCATATTTGAAACCTTCTCTCCGCAGGCAAAACACTCACAGCTAAAATCACCGCCGCTAACGCAAGCGTAAAAAGCAGGATGCACAGAAGCTATAATCGAAAACAAAGCAGTATAAGAACAGTCATAGGCATTGCGGAGAGCTCGTTCTTATTTTGGGCAATATCCGAAGTAAAGTCTCAGGGCATGCTGCCAGCATAGACGGTATTGTTATGCAGGCCGCATGAAGGAGAACGAAACACCCCGGGAACGCTGCACCATAATCATGCAAGCACGCTCACGAAGCCGGGCACGTCGTGCCGAGTTTTGAGCGTCAGCCTGTGCGCGCTGCAGTATCGAAGCTTATCCGAGGTTTGAAACGAGACTCCCGTGTTTTGCCTGTTTGCCTTGCGTATGCGGAATTGAAGAGGCGGATGCCGTCCACGAGGGAGTTTCACCAAAACCGCGATTTTCTGCGCTCAGCTCCAAGGTACAGGCGGCTGGGAGTTATACTTTCGTTATGGTATATGATGCTTCGGTCGATTGTTATTGCTAACTTTCTTTGCCGCAGGGAGTGTAAGATCTCAGATAAGGTTTCCCGCAAGACTATGTATGCCCCAAGGTGTACGCACCTGAGTCGATCTTTGTCTTTTCGTAATACTGAAAGATCACGTATATTACTTGGGCCACAATGATATGAAGGACGCATTGTGACCTGGTATGAACTTTCCGCTGGGTAAACTTACAAGCATTGACTCGCGTAACATTTATTTTCTTCCGCAACCTTTAGTAAAAGTATGCTTATGGATGTGCATTCAGCGTCTTTTAAGTGCCGTCCTTTAAATACCGCCGTTTTAAACGTACAATTTACTCGTCCATTTACTAATTTCTTGCATTTGCGCGTGACTTCGACGGTACGTCCCAGTCACCTTAAGGTTTCAATATCTAGAAAGAGCGCGGTAATAGGGAGGGACACATATCACAGCGTTTTATTAATGTTTCGACATGTAAACTAAATGTCGAAGGCCACTCAGGCGAATGCATTAGGTGCTACTCAATATAGAGATAGCTGGCGCAATGACAAGAACGACAACGACTCCTACGGCGCGACAACTATGGTTGTCGGATCCATATCGAGAGAAAAAAAAGAAGCGTGGCGATATTGCTAAGGAGAAAAAATGAGCAATAATGACAAAAACGAGTGCCAGTAAAAGAAATAGAACCGCCAAGTATCTCATGAATGAGGCGTCAATAAATGCAATGACGGCAAATCTGTGATATTCAGGGAGGACTTGGACCGAACGACAACAATCAGACATCGCAGCACCATCCCCACGAAATTCCACACTGATGAATTCGATTGCAAAATATTTTGCCGTGCTAGCAATCGCAGTATTTCGCCTGCATAATATGGGTTTTCATGAATACCCACGCAGTCCTGATCAGTACAGACAGAAAAAAGTGGGCGACAATTTTACTTGTTCTGTCAATTCTATACGCCGCTAGCAGAGCTCCATCTGGTACAGACATACGCGAATAGTAGGAACCTGTCGCATGGTTATGCTTTCACCTCAAAGCTAGCGCCGTGCTTCAAGCATCGAAAGAAACATCGCTGGTTAGGCACCATTAATTCAGTTATGAGGTTTGACGTGCCAAAACCACGATCTGATTATGAGGCACGCCGTAGTGGGGGACTCCGGAGTAATTTTGCCCACCTGGCGTTCTTTAACGTGCTCCTAGCTAAATCTAAGTGCACACGGGTGTGTTCGCATTTCGCCCCCATGGAAATGCGGTCACCGTGGCCGGGATTCGATCCCGGGACCTCGGGCTTAGCAGCTCAACACCATAGCCATTAAGCAACCACAGCGGGTTAGGCACCATTAGTGGCTGATAGAAATGAAAATCGTAATAATAATATTGACGACCAAGGTGCTCTAAAGCATCTAAGCATCTGAACCGAAATTAGACTGCTTGTAAAGAGGAAGTGCAATTATTTTAATTTGAGGAGTTAGTAAGCGATTAGGACCCAGAGCAATACGATCGACGCATAAGATCGGATAAAATAGGCAACTATAGTAATCTTAGTCTAACTCTTTTTGGCTCGTTTCTGCGGCATTTTCATGCCTGCACGGAGCCATATAAAAATTATAATTAGCTGCTGCGCATCGCACTAAATTGCAATGCACAACTGATGGTTTGGTGCCTGAGCGGTATGCGCAATAAATAAATAAATAAATAAATAAATAAATAAATAAATAAATAAATAAATAAATAATAAATAAATAAATAAATAAATAAATAAACAAACAAACAAACAAACAAACAAACAACAAACAAACAAACAAACAAATAAATAAATAAATAAATAAATAAATAAATAAATAAATAAATAAATAACTAAATAAATAAAAATTATCGCATGGTGACTGAGAGTGAATAGCTAGTGATTGTATGCGCACTCAAAAAACTAGCGTAGCTTGCACAGGAGGCGCAATGCTAAAGAGACAGCGGAACTAATGGACACCTGGCTACTCCTGGCTTTTAAGCTAGGCTAAGCACTACCACGTCATCCCGAGTATTTTCCGGAATTTATTGATAATTGATCGATTATCGATTAGCTATTGCTTGGCTATTAATTGGCTATCGATGACTGACTAAGCTTAAGCAGTTCTAACCATGCTTAGCTAGACTTAGCCAGGCTCAGCTTCGCTAGTTCACAGAGGTTCAGAAGCCATTGCGCTTGGAACCTTTCTGCACAGCCGCCAGGATCGGCGCAAATTTTTGTGGACGACTAACGGAATAACGGCCGGCTTAAACAGCTCCACTGTTAAAATTGTTGCAGAACCCATCTCACAATCAATGTCGACGGTAATGCGTTAGCATTGAATCAACATATCGACACAGCGTATTGCTACCGTCAAAACGAGGTAACTATGAGGCGTGTACTGCAGTGCGACCGCCCTTTCGTGCTTCCCTAAGAACACTCGGCGCCATCTTGCGCCGCCACTGCGAAGCCTCCACGTGGCCTCCGAAATGCATGGCGCCTGAGAAGCGCGTCATGTAGCAAGCAGGCTCCTCTATTGCACTTCTTTCTGGACACGCTGCGCCATCCGGTGGAACTGCCGCGAATACCGCGCTTGGCCTCCGGGACGAGAAAGCGCGTAACTAAAGTTGGCGAGTAGGTTCATTGAGGAGTGGCACATACCTAGTGCAATCATAGCGCTGCGCGCTAAAGCGTCGGCGTGAAAGGCATTCATTGAAAAGCGGCAGATACTCAGAGTATTTGTGGCACAGCCTGCTAAAGCGTCGGGTTGCTGCCTTTGAGGAACCAGTGTGACGTGGGTTTGATTCCACCCAGCATTGGAGAAATTTTAAGGATCTTTCTTTTTGTCATTTTAGAGCGGCACTTTCGCAGTGGCACATGCCTAGTCAGCCAAGTGGGCGTCAACGACGTCCATTGAAGAGTGGCATACACTTACTGGCGCATACCCAGCAACCCAAGCTTACGTAGAGTAGCAGGCCAGATACTGCATTTTCCGGCCGACCTCTCTACATTTTCCTATCAATAAACTACTCCTTCTTTAAGCTGGCATCAAAAAGGTTCATTGGAGACCAGCAGAGACCGCGTGGCACATACCCAGACCTCCAAGTCGGCCTGAAAGTGTTTCTTCGAAAGGCAGTGGCCACCCAGCCGCGCATCTGCAGTGATCGATGTCGGCATGCATGTACACACTGGCACATACTAAGTGACCCAGTTTGGTCCGATGGTTGGTTTCGAACCCAGTTACCCCAGCACAGCAACCCGATGCGCTACTAATTCGACCACTGACTACAAAGTGACCCACGTAAGCGGGAAAACGGTTAGATACAAACATACACACAAACATAGGTAGATAGATAGATAGATAGATAGATAGATAGACAGATAGACAGCACTCGCAAAGTGCGTGAAGTACCCAAAAAATGCTAATAAATAAATAAATAAATAAATAAATAAATAAATAAATAAATAAATAAATAAATAAATAAATAAATAAATAAATAAATAAATAAATAGCGACCAAAGTGAAGCATTATACGTACCTACTTAAGAATAAACAAATTGCATAAACACCTTCAGAACTTTCCTCAGTTTTGTTCGGGGATGGCTGGTATCAACGAACAAAGACATGTGTCGCTAAATGGTTGCGCTGCCACAGGTACGTCAGGCTAGATACGAATAGTAAGTGTAGGTAGAAACGGAGAGTGTTTGGGCGTTGCCGCGAAGCCACATGAACGTCCGTGATGAATATCATATGAGAAGAAAATCGAGAATGACATCACCGAGGTCCTTTCCTTGCGGGTCGCAGTATTTCAAGCATACAGGAACCTCCGCAGTGGACTCGGTGGTTTGTGCGATTATAGTATACCGAGAACTGGGTTACGAAAACCTCGCAGGGCTCTATTTTCCTTGCTGCCACGACTCCCTGATTTAGGTCCCAAAATATCGTCCGATTATTTAGATTCAGTTTTGATTCAATTGCGAAATATTTCAAACTATTATATGATTAAAGAATTCTCACGAGAAGAAAATCAGGTGACATGTTCCGGGTCCGGTAAAGAATGGCACAGCACAAAAATCCACGCTACAGCTTTGATGCATGCTTCTGTGTACTATGGTATATAGGGATGCATGCGAGCATCTGGACATACATTTGTTGACGCATATAGTTCGCATGTGCTGGGCCTGTGGTCGAGTGGATCCTGTGAAATTAAGGAACCTTGTCTGCCTTGTTTCAATGAAGACTAAGAAATTACTACCCGCTAAGGGGATGTTGTGGTGGTCTAGCAGTTCCGGAAGTGACTTTGGTGTTGTTCTTACTGCAATATTCTGTTAATATTGAATGACTGACAGCCCTACCTGTGACAGCTGCGGCTGCTGTGAGATAATCATAACTATTCCGATTGGTCAATCATGTTACAGTAAGGAGATGTAAGTGCGGTTTGCCATGCTGGAGGCACTGAACAGAACGACAATGTTAGGAGAAATACAGGGTGATTCAATGAAAACTTTCCAAAATTTTTAAAGGTTGCCTATGACAGATAGCACAATTCTAGTTCATGAGCTGGTCTACTCGAAGAGGCAGGCATTACTTGCAAAAACATTGAAATGCATAATGCATTCCCTAATTAAGCTTTTAAATAATTACCTTATTGCCCATATTGCAATTTACAGATGCTAGCCGTGGAGTTCGCAAGGCGATGCATCCATTTGGACCAAAATCTAAGGATGACACCCGTTTCGAAATATTAATTCCCGTAGTTTGCGGAGAAATGCATTGGCGTTCCAATTACTTTCTTAACAAACCGTTGTTTTATGCATAGAAGCACAAAAGCTTAATTTTTCTTTTGAATGCGCGAAGTCTAATTAAGATTGCTTCAGGGAACATTGAAGGAAACAATTTCTGTGTTTGAATTTATACAGATAGGAGAACCACTGATTTTTTAAAAAACGTGCACGTGGGTGTGTAGTGTAGGCTCAAACTCCGGATCAGCCTAGGAGCCAGTGCGTCTTACAGGGTTGTATGAGCTTGAACTAAACAGCTTATTCACGGAAGGTTAGCGCCATTTCTATTTCGCTGTACAGGTTCGTAATCGTACGGCATAATTACAACTTCCTGCGCACTGTTTTGAAGATAAACATATAGGCAAATACGCTCGACAAGACTGTTCTAATGTTTCCTGGCTCTTTCCTAGGTCGAGAGTTGTCGCATAACGAGTGAACATTGAAAGAAAGAAGCGCAAGGGGTACTTTACGGATGAGCAGCCGACGTTCTGTTTGTTTGTAGAGAATTTTCGTCTTTCTTTCGACCTAGGAACAAAAGAAAGTGTTTTACGGGCGTGATGCGCAAGAAGCAGTGATGTGAGTGCAGAAGTTTCAACGGCCCTGCATCTCGACAAACATTTTTCTCTTACGAATGAGAAAGACAGAAGGAAGAGAATTGCGCCTCACTATTGCACTTCCTCCTGTGCTTGGCGACGTTGTCCCAGAGTCCCCTGGCAACAGCTTGTTCGAAATACCTGCGCTGCCGGCCACGTCGTGTTTGGTGCTTACAGCGGTCGTTTTCTCGGAGTCAGCAGTAAAAGGCGCGGTACATTCAGACCACTCCGGAACAACGCAAAGCAAGAAAAAGCGGGAGATCAGAAAGTTAGGAAAAGAAAAGCAACCAAACTTCACTATCTCGTGCACGCGTTGGATTCTTTTTTTCATTTTTGGAATCGCTTGTTATTTTGACGACGGTGACATCATATTGGAGACCGATAACTATAGCGTCTTCCAAGTTGCGGTGTCTCAGAACCATGAAATTATTCCACTGAATAATTTATGTTTTTCTTAGAAATAAACATGTTGCAGAGGAATAATTAGGAACTACAGATAGGTTGAACGTAACGTACAAAGTTGAGGGGCACAAGAAAAAAAAAAAGAACAGAAAAAATAATATATACATTTTTTCTTACGTAATTTTCAATATATATTTACAATTTTATTACAGAGCTTAAGTAAATCGTACACATGGACATAGTCCAGGCTTGGACATAGTTTCTTTCAGTAGAGAGAAAGAGCTAAGACAGTAAAAGTAGCTGAAGGGTAGCTTAGTGGTTAATTATGACATTATATGTTGGTGCGGACTTTCTTCTTACTCAATCAACCTAATCGCGTGCACTTACGCTACTGATAGCAGAAAATTTAGAAGAAAATTATTTTCAGCGGTTCTAGGCGTCTTTACGTTCCCTATGAGTTACAGGGGAAGTCTCCAAGGGCTCAGAAAATCAAAGAAATGTGATGAAAAAGAATGCATGAAGCCGAGGCGACGTTTTTCCACAGTGCGGGAACATATTATCTTGGACAGCAAGATTTTGCTGCAAACTTTGTGTACTTATCAAAACTGGTACACGGAACAGAGTTTCTTGCAAAAGGTTAGGGTTTGTGTAGTGACTAATTTCAATTCTGCAAGTACAACGTGGGACATACCTATAGACAATAATTAAAAAGCTAGTTATTGACATTTTGGTAATTAATAAATGTTGTGACGACTATCGAGAAAATTTGAATGTCAGCCACTGCTTGGATGTTTGGTTCCCCCAGAAGTACTGTTTTATGTCGAAACCTCTATTTTTAATAATGAGACACAGTCGTCACAGAAACATGTGGTACAAAGACACTTAACAAAGGCCTTAAGTCAGCTTAAACTGGTGAAGTTCTCTCCCAAATTCCTATTTTGATTCAATAGACAGGAAAGGTCTATTCTGACTGGAGAACGTAGAAGTGAGACGTTCTTTTTGATATTCGGGACAAAAACCTCAGACGCTGTGCGACAGTGTGACGTCACCAGTTTAAAAATGTTTTTCGCATATCGGCCGTTCTGAGAAAGGAAAACCATTTGAAACATGCTTAAACGGGTCTTTAGTTTCTTTACAGTGCAAAATAATCCTTCGTTAGATCAAGAATTGAATAAAGCTGAACTGCCGCTGTCAAAAGCGGTGATGTCACGCGTGTTTAGGTAATTTCTAAGTAGCATTCTCGTCTCATGGTAGGAGAGGCCATTTTGCAATTGGAGTTAAACCGTATTCTGTATAACTAACTATATCCTGTAACTTTATCCATAATAGTAGTGGCCTCAAGTCACAAACAACCGATTATAGCCACCGCCAACAAACGTTTCTTTTCATGCCCGTGTCTCAGTAATACCACGGTAGCTATTGAGCTCCTATGCAGCAGAATTTTAGATCCTTCACTGCTTGTGGCAACGAATCTACCACGGCAGGAAAAGGAAAGAAATAAAACAGGTGTTTAGTTTCGATTCCCTGTGCCCAACAAAGTAAACACCGCCTGCCATCCAGCTCGCGAAGGAGACAGTGCCACCCCCCCCCCCCCTCCCCTCGTAACAGGATGAAGCAGAATCAATAGGTGCTGCGAAAAGCAAGAACTGCAGTGTTTCTCATTATTCAGGCCGGTGCGAAACGTATGCAAATGCCGTCGCTTTAAATTAAGCGGGACAAATCCCTGTGATTGGTTCTTCTACGGAAGGGCTAATTTGCATGCTTCCAGAAACGTGCTTGCGCATCGGGGTTCAAGTTACGCCTCTGAGGGGCAACGGTTCTCGCTTCATCCGTCGCCGAACTGTGTTTAAGCACAGCAGCACGTAGAGCGCTCTTGTGCACTGCATGAACTTAAAGAACAAAGGTCTCGCTTTGAATGAAAGACAGAACCGTTCTCTGAAGGGTGACGCAGGAGCAGATGTAAAATGAGAACAGGGCAAAGGAATACGAAGGGCAGATTAAAAGGAAAGGCTGCACCCGCTGTTGAAGCGATGAAAAAAGGAGAAGTGACCATTGACCCATTTATTCCTTCGCTGGCCCTGTTGTGATTGCTTTGTGGTAACTATGCAGCAGATGTGGTAGTTCACTATAGTACGAACTTGATAATACATACTGAAACAATAAAAATGAAGATGAATGAAGTAAGTGGTTGTCTGTTTTTTTTTCTTTTAAGCTTAAGAGTGCTGTGCTACTGTTTTAACATATGAGTTATTGTTTAAAAGGATTTACCACTACGTTTAATTAACTATTATGACAATGTTTGAACTGAAGATGCTAGCTTCTTAGTTCACATTCTAAGCTGAATTGCGCTCTTTGTCAACGTTCATTGTAGAGGGCTACGTTCCTATTAGACACACGCAGGTATTTTATTATATCTCACGTGCCTCACGCCTCTTCATGCCATTCGCCTACATTCTAGATTAAGCTCACGACATACCTAGTGTTGCCAATCTTTGTGGAGAACGTCTGGAGGGGATTAGTTTTCAGCTACTTGATTTCGCGGTAAAAGAATATAATGTAAGAAAATAAGTCGTCTGGTCGCATATATTTAGGAAAACATACGAGCGCGGGATCGAGACATCCAGGACTTAGCGGGCTTTGTAGGAATACGGCATTTTGCCGCTAAGTTTTTCTGGCATTGGGTGACTCCAGCAAAAATGTACAATGTGCGCAAGCAGGCGCACGCGTGCACATGTGCACTGCACACAGAAACAAGCATACGGATGCACCGCACGCACGTGTACTCAATCAACCCACTGTAAACACGCATGACCATGTATTCGCAGCCATGAAATTTTATTGAGATAGCAATGATATGGACACTTTAACCGGATTTCTGCCGTCGGCGTCGCCGTCGCCGTGAGGTTCCGTATAGATAAAATCTTCGCCGCGCGCCGTATGCCGGAGCGGAAGCGTGCGGGGACGCGCGCTATCACGGAGAGCGAACGCACTCAATCCCCCACGCGCAAGCAAGGAAGCGGGAAGCCAGCGCCGGAGGGAGCGGGGGGGGGGGGGGGGAGGGGGCACTTCTACTCTGCCAACAACCGCGCTCGTCGCTCGCCCGCACCGTCTCTTATCTCCACACGGCTCTGACCTTTATGCACTGTGCATTCGCCACTCAGTTTCTGTTGAAGCGATAGACCGCGCGTACCTTCGCCCGCTGCAGCGTATGCGCTTGCTGCCAGCGTTTTGACAGTCGTTGTGTGCAGTCATTCAGTGTGATCTATTCATGTTTGTTTGTGCGCGCTCACACCACGCTTCTTCATTCAGTTAGTAATAGTCGGGCCACATTTTCCAACGCACGCTACACATGTAATGCTGCCCGGATCGGCAGTGCAGCGCTACAGGTGTGTCCCTTCACACGCGCTGCCCACGGGAAGCGCTTCTCATCAACACCACCGTTTCACACGCGCCTTCTCGTGGTCATCGAGTCTCTCTTCATGTCGGTCTACTTACGCCGCAGCACACCTGCTTACTTAATCAGCTCATGTTTACTACAATTCATATTGCTACCAAAGCCGCTCACCTTACTTCGTATGACACTGCTGTGTTGCTATCGCATTCATTGCTTCGCCCTTAGGGCGAAACTGTGACATTTTTGTTCATTGGGTCACTGTGTGCTTAGAGTCTACAGTGAGGAGCGTGTGTGCTCAATAGAGACTCGGAACGCGCTTTGTTAAAAGAGAACACAAAAACAATATAACCCCTGTTAAAGAGAAATGCAAAAGAGATGACTGCCACACATGCGATCGGGCTATTTCTATATGTTGATGATTATGATCGCGAATCGGTTTACTGAATATCAATGAAACGAAATAATAAGAAGTGTTTTTTTAAACGTCTTTAGTTCTGCATTTAATAGGCGAAACCTTGCGGCAGAAAAGGGGTGCTCTATGGGGGTGGGGGAGGGGGACCGGCGCTCTCTTCTTCCTCGAGGTGGAGTGCTGTTAAGGCATTACCTAATGTAAGCATTTACACTTACTTGTTTTTATCCTATATTGTCAATTACGCGAAAAAGGGGTAGTGGTCGCCAGAAAATGGCGACAACACTTCCTCTGTTTATTGTTACCTCTAAAAGAGTAAAGTACAAGGAATATTGGTGGCGAGCAAAGCACGACAGCGGCGTTTAACTGTCAAACTGCCCGCTTCATTAGCGATCCCGTTGTCGCAGAAGAGGAGGCCTATGGCTTTGACCCGAGGCGTTGTCCCGAGCTCGATGTGTGGGCTTCGCTACTGCCGGCCGGCGTGCGATCCCCCCTAATCTGGTGGGCATCAAGTATTCAGCCGACCAAGCAGGATCACTCGGTGGCGAGTGGCCGCCATTTGCGCTATAGGTGCCTTTCCTCGATGGCCAAAACACCTCGGGTGGACACATTGATCATCGCTCTGGAAACATTCGAGTCATTTAGTCACACTGCAGCGGTGCACTCATAGTGCACCTGATAAGTAGCTATGCGGTGTGCGCTCACGCCTTTCAGAAACTTTGTTCTTAGCTCTTACGATTTCACTGTCGCATAATAGATATTTTTTAGCTTGTCCGGTATTCCGGTAAACGCAGGCGGACTGGCCGTTTTGCCGGAATGGCGGAGGCGCAAACGTGAGCTGCCTGCATGGTGCAGCCACCTGGTGGTGCAGAGCTCAGTCAGACAAACACAGAGCTAATATTGCGGTATTTTCGGCAGCGGCGTAATCGTGTTGCTGCCGAACATTTACACCAGGATCCAAGTGAAATACACTTGGTTACTGCAATATTGGCTGCGTTTGTCTGACTGCGCTTTGTGCTCCCAGGTGGCTGCACCATGCAGGCCGCTCACGTTTACGCCTCAGCCATTCCGGCAAAACGCCCAGTCAGCCTGCATTTACCGGAATACCGGACAAGATAAAACTCTGTATTGTAGAGTTGTCTGATTTATCATAATTTAAATTAGTTTGCTTTAGTACACTGTGGTTTGTTCGTATATTGCTTGCCTGTTATTTTGTCGTTGTATCAGTTTCTTTGCTCCTCTGCTTGTTTCGCTATCCTTTCTCTTTTTCTGAAGTTATAGCGACAGTGCAGTAGGTGATATTCGCTCTTTATATATTTTTTCTCTCCTATCGCATGCCAATTTGACAAATGCCAATATGGTTGCCTAAAATATTTATATCTGTTTTGAAATATAGAGTGTTTAGTGCGAGTAGCAATATAATTCTCATCGTAATTGTTTGACATGTGAGGGAGCAAAATATCTTTTCATAAAGATGATTTTAATAATTGATTTTTGAGGGTTTTGACGTAATAACATTGTGCTTACACGCAAAGTGGAAGAAGGATGCGTAGTGTGCTGAGCGGACAGAATTGTTTTTTATGAACATGAGCTGCAAAACCACATATTTTGCTGCTAGTTCGTTTTGCATTCTAAATATACAAGTTGTTACAGCCATACATAGACGTTACAAAGTCAATCAAGCATACGAAGTTGATATAGCAATTGATTCATAATTCATCCCGAGGCTAGTTCTAGTGGGTACAGGCAATTAGCTTGCGAATACGAACCTATTGAAATCCGTCTGGTAATGAGTGGGCGAAATGTTGTTACTACATAAACAACGGGCGAGCCTAACAAGGAAGCCAATACCACTGAGGGGAAAAAACGTTCTTACAAAAAACACGACACTCTTCATAATATTTGATATCCTTTCATCCTTCTCTGTTTCTCCAGGCTAATGGCGCACTTCAGAAGAGAAAATATTTGGAGGCTGTTAATCAGAATGAGTGATAACTCATTGCAGGTTCTTAAAGGCCTACACTATTTAATTCTTGGTAGTGTTGATGGCGAAGGCTGTCGAAGTTCATCCGTTTGTGCAGATGCAGACGGCTTTACAATAAGAACTCGTATGTTGTATTTGCGTCACGTAAAGATCTCGGTCCAGATTCACAAAGCTTTTTTTTCGTAAGTTCACAAGCAAGGGCTTGCCATCATAGCCCCGTTCACCAGCATTAGCGCGGCCGGTGGCACCATAAGCGTAGCCATGTCCTTTTTTTGTCATGTTAAACGTAAAAAAACGAAAACAAAAAAGAATGGAAGGCAGGCGCGGCCATAAAGTGCACCAGGCGCCGGCTGCTCTGGCCGCCTATCTTCTAGCGCCTATATCTGGTGCCTATAAAGACAGGGATGCGCATATATTAAAGCTCAATCTATGCCGCGCGATCTGCTTGTTCAGCTGCGTGCACTGATCAGCGGTTGCGTGAGCCCAGCTTTTAAACAGCGTAGTCAATGACACCGAGAAAAATGCCCCTCGATAATGCAGGTGCGTTACACTAATATGCAATACTACCCCTTGCCTCAAGGAAACGTTCCTGCTGTTTCTCTCTGCTATTACTTGCGAAAGTAACTATATATATATATATATATATATATATATATATATATATATATATATATATACCAGTTCTGCGGAATCCCGCAAGGTGGAGGACAGTTCATGACAGGAACAATTGACATCCACCCGTACGTAGCACGAAGCTACAAAGGATACCCACACGGGTTTTTAGGAACAAAGCTTCGCAACTGAAGAAAAATTCTTCCGGGTCCAGGATATATATAACATTTTACTTGCGAGAGGTAACAGATGTTTGCGCCGATTAGTTCATGTAATCTTTTTCTGAAACCTGCTGTATGTCATACGTATGCATATCTATGCTAAAAAGCAAAAAAGGAGAAAAGCCGATAAAAACAATAAAAAGGGTTGAAAGTGGGGATGTGCTGAAAAATCCGAGCACACCTAAGCACGTCTTATGAGTTGCGATTGCGAAAGCATTAACGTTCAATTGAACGCCGTTGAGTGACCCTTGTAGTTATGAACTCCTCTCGGGCAAGCGAGCGCGTTGAGACGCTTGGAGCGTTTTGATTTGGCCTGATCGATGCGCAAATAGAACGTAGGTGAGATCTTGCGCGGTGAAAGAACACGCGGATAACACAGGCTTCCGAGAGCGAGAGCGAGGGTGACGTGGCGTCGAGGCGATGCCCTCTCCCCTCACGCAACACCTGGCGCACTACTATGGCAGCAGGTGTGCCCTTTCACCCGCTCTGCTGCGTCGAGGCGCGCTCGTGACGTGCTGCCGCAGCCGATGGGGAATTTAGCTGCTGTTTTGTTGCTACAGACGACAGACGCCGGCCTTTTCACTCAATGGCCCATTTGACGGTTTCGCATCAAAAGGTGCATAGGAATGCACGGAAAGCTCGGAGGAAGCAGCCGTCATTCGACAAGTTCATGTTTGATGGCTCCACAACACCCCGCTGTACAGGGAGCTTTCATAGTACGCACGCCCATGCGTGGACCTCTGAAGCGATTACAGAGCGTTACCGAGGCAAGAAATATATGTGCCTTGTTAGCGTGTAAGCGTTAAGTCCATAAAAGTGCTCCTGAAGCGGCTAGACGTGGTGTCTAAATCCACACCCCGGCGACCACTTGCTTCTGAGTAACAAAGCTCAATATAGAAGGCTATGCTTTTGCTGGCTGCAGGCGCCGGAAACAGTCGCAGAACCGTAAACACGTCATGGGTGCCATGTTCTGAACACCAACTATCGATGAGCAACAGCACGTACGTCAGCGGCACTGTTTGCAAGAGACCCGGACTTGTTATTGCAACACTTTTCAGCGACACTGCAATGCTAATACTGTACTCTCTCTGTAATCAGTTACTGAATAAACTTGAACTTTGTTTATTATAGTATAATTCATGCTTGAGATATTACGCTTCATCCTAGTTTTAAGCATTAAGTATTTAGGTATTAACTTCCTCCAACTTGCAGACTTCCGCAGAACTGATTTGACAGATTAAGTATCCCTGCGCTTCCAGTTGCCAAACGATTTGGCATCACCCTGCAATATGATAGCCTTATTTATAGCCATCTTAGTTAGCTGAGATGGTAGAGCAAGGACCCTGGTAAGGCGACGGTCTCTTCAGCTTCGGTTTTCTTCAGCTTCTAAGCTTTCTGAGCCACTTGTATGAGTTTCATTTGTAGCTATATCGTGCTACACTCCAGGTGGATGTCAATTTTTCCCTTTCATGAAACTTCCTACATCTCGAGGAATTCCAATGAGCTGACTTGCCATGAGTAGTAACATACACTGTCTACGCCGTGGTTTAGCATTTAGCATGAAAGAACTTCGTGCGCACAAGACGAGGACAAAGAAGAGGCTAAGACACACGAGCGCAGACTTACAACAGAAATAAAACACTCTTATAAGTCTGCGCTCGCGTGTCTTAGCCTCTTCTCTGTGCTCGTCTTGTGTGCATAAAGTTCTTTGTCTTATCCTGTCTTACCAACGTGCCCAAACAGTCACCTTAGTGAATTGCATTTAGCGCATTGACAGGACAGATGAACCTCCATATTGCAAAGCTATAAACTTGGATAAGTGCTTCCGCTTGAGAGCATAAAAAATTGTCATAATTAGTGTCTTGTAGCATCATTATTGAGGTTTCTACCAAAGAATCTGAATACTTTCACATTTATAAATAGGAGTATTGCAACCACGGTTAGTGTTGCCACATATGAGTATACGTGCTCTTACTCTTAAAGCTGTATTATTATGCATTGATTACCTTTTTTGTGTCCATATATGTACTTTACGTCTGGTTTTGTGGAACGCTTTTTGCTGAGCAAGAACGGTAAAAGCACCTTCAGTCCCCGCCATGTTCGCTAAAGCAAGTGAGTTCAGGGGAAGAAAAAAAAAAAAAGGAAAAAGAAAAAACGAGACACAGATCCCTATATTTTTTTTCTCTCTCTATTTCTATATTTTTCTCCACATCTTGGCGGTTCAAACATATGCAAGGTAGTGACTGCGTATAAAACTTTCCATACTGAGTACAAAACTTTCGTACTCAGTTCTTGGTAGAGTACACTATAATCGACGCTGTAAGACTGAAAAGTAAGCGACGTATAAAGGCTTTCTAAGAGCAGCTCAGGTTATGATAGGCTACTGCCTCCACCATGAAATCACCTTTGGAAGATACGCGGAGTATAAAGGAAGCTGCTTCGATCTCGCTCGCTCAGCTAGCGGACAAGTGTCGGTGCTTCCTGCCGCGTAAGCTCACCACGGGAACGCACACGGTAATGATTTTTCCCGCGCGTTTCAATTTCCTTGAAGCCCATTTGCAGAAGGAGGGGCCCACTATACCAGCGCTTCATAACTTCTACTGCTGCACTGCGCACCTTCGCATCGTTCCGCCACGACAGCCGCTGAGTGTCGAGACAACCATTACGCGCTGTCTTTTATTCCGATCATTGAGGAAGTGTTTAAAGGCGAGCTGTTCAAGGTCCAACAGTAAAGGCAGCTCATCTTGGAGGCCGGCATAAATGCACCGCGATACAGAAGGCACTAAGCCGCTGTCGAATCATCCCTGACGCTCGACCGAGAGTGTTTTTGGAGATTTTCCGGACAGATCAACTTGTTTTCTTCTCTTCTCGGCTGAAAATTTTCACGAGCTGCGGTGAGAGCATGGCAGTGCACTGGAAACTCGTTTGGATGGCACGCTTACGGAATCAATAGAATTATTAGCATTATTAGCATGTTAGTGCCCAGTGCGAAATAAGGAGAGAATAAAAAACGAATTACCTAGATGCAGGACCACGGTTGAATACTACGTAAAAACGCGACGAGGGCAAGTTTCAAGTTTTTTTTCCTTGTTACTGTGCAGAATCACGAGCCATGGTCTGGTATAGCTGGTGAAGATATTTGTGCACAAATAGTTTGGTTCGGTAAATTCACAGTAAAAGAAGCATTAACAAATTAGAGCGTACCCAAATGAGGGGTGCAAGGCTGATATGGAATAAATGTTCCGCGACTATTCCACCGTGGTGATACACCAGTCTAATGAACTGCAACTGCTGAGAATAGGAAGAACCGAGATTTCAGTTCGCTTGTCTTTGAATTATTATGGAAGTAGCATATCATCCTTAATTATAACGGTCGGCCTTAAAGGCCAGCGATACCCGACAATACTAGGCATATTGCAGTGCCACCTTAATTCTACAAGAATTGACAAAGAAATTCCCTTTTTACCGCATACAATACAGAATTGGAGCTGCTTAACGCGGATACTTCGTTAAAGCACGTGATAACACTACAATATTTTTTCCACTTCGTATTTGCATTTATTCTTTTTCTGCTGCACTTCATGCTTCGATATTGAGTCTGTAGTGTGTACTCCACAAATAATTTGAGGATGAATAAAAGAATAAGTTATTACCTCATGAATAATAAAACTTTTAAAGGAAGAACATGTTTTACATGTACTGCGCTGATTATTTACGGAAGACGATAAGACTATAAGGGCAGCAGCGAAAAACATGATGTCAGGCGCTGTGCCCACAGTACACGGCATAGGCTCAGAATGCATACTACTTTAAAAATAATGTACTTAGTAAGAAAGACGATGAAATATTGTTTGGCGTGGAACAAAGACTGTCAAGAATATATCAGGTACGCTCGCACAAACGTTTGTATGAATAACAACAATGAACCTATACAGCTAAACTTTTCCAATCTGATTTTATTCCAATCTCCTGACCTCAATTTTACGTAAACACCCACGTAAGTATCGGGCGGGGACCCGCAGTGTCGTTTGAACAACCCAATCAAACGCTCTCCTCGTTTATGGGAGGTCACATTACTTTCAACGCGAATAGCATTGTCTACCTTGACGAGTTATTCTTATCTAACTGGCTGACAAGAGGCGAGGAGCGCGCAGATTTGGAAATGATTTCAATGGGTCTGAGCATGCCTAGTGAAAGTAGATACCCAGATGAGGAGGGTGTTGCCGGCGTCCGGGATTGGCCCCCTTCACCTTTCTTAGCTTGCGGTGAATGGTCGAAAATCGCGGTGGCATGCAACGGAAAGTTAGAAATGCCGCTAAAATGTATTTTCAGTGAAGAGTTGGCAGAGCGATGTCTATACGTACTAAAGGAGGAGCAGGAGGAGGAGGAGGAGGAGGAAGGAGGAATGACTGAAAGACAGGGAGGTGAGTACGCATTGAAAGTGCTCGACAGCATTATGGTGGCATACGCAAGTTTTATTATATGCAAATAAATCTGTTCTCCCTGACAGCTCCGAGAAGCTAGTGCCAAAGCAATCGGCAGAAAGCCATCTTATATTCCTTCCAGAACGCGGCAGCCTCCGGCTGTTCCGAAAAAGAAATAAGTTTTGTTCGGTATATTAGCGCATATTTAACACGTACGCGTCATTTGATCGTGGTGAATTCTTGCGGTTCTTTGACGTCGCGTGACAGACAGGCGAAGTGGGCGCAGCCCGAAAGCTATTGACCAATAGTGGAGGCCTAATGGCGAAAAACGCGCAGTATCGGAAATAATTATTTTTCTTTTGTTCGGTCTAATCCTGGATAATCAGTGTGTACATGTCATTTCAGATGGGGAGTTATCCCGCTTTTGGTGACGTCGCGTGACTGACAGGCGAAGTGGGATGGCACGAAAATGTTTTTACCAGTTGCGGAGGGATGATTGCAGATATGGAATAGAAACAGTTTGGGATAGCTTTAGCTTGCAGCGCCTCAAGAGCTGATGAAAATCTGATCTTGAGGCGTATCACCATCTGATCATCTGATCTTGGTATCATCAGATACCACATCTGATGATCTGGTATCTGATGAAAACTGACTGCACGGCTCAGTGACATTCGTACGCGTGAATCAGCTAGTCCACCACCGACATCTGGGGACACTTTTTAACCTGGAAGCTTTCGTGGGAGACCCTTAGTGTCGCTACGTTTTCGTTTGTATAAGTATTACATAATGCAAGAATTTGTGTGTTTTTTATTCTATAACACGTAATTATTACGCAAGTGAAAAGGAGTCGATGTCGCCAGCAAAGGCAGAGAAATTATTTGTTTAGTTTTAGTTCCATTAAAAAAAAATAAACAGCGATAGGCTGAACTTATCAACCAAAAACTTACTAAAAGCAGCGCCTGTCTCGAGACCCCGGCTAGGTACTTCCTAAAGCTACTTACTCGTGTGTTCTATCAGTGCATGTACTTGTAAATGTCTACTAAAGCATCGAACATGCTGGGGTTCTTAAGTTATTACGCGTATTATACAACTGCAGTACACGAGACAAAAATAAATAAATAAGTAAATAAATAAATAAATAAATAAATAAATAAATAAATAAATAATAAATAAATAAATAAATAAATAAATAAATAAATAAATAAATAAATAAACACGTCAGAAAACACAGACAGAGCGACACTACTAATTGTTTATTTGGCTTTGTTACAAGGTTAAATATGCCTTGTACTAGCGAACAGCTCGAAAGACGGGGACGCAGAAGAGGCACACAACAACCACATGTTACAGCGCTACGTGTGGTCGTTGTGTGCCTCTTCTGCGGCCTCATTTTTCGCGCTGTTCCCTAGTTAAATATGTTCAACCAACTAGCCGACACGTTCACTTTAATTGTTTAAATATTCACATGTATCAGAATGTAAAAACACAAAGAAAAATAAGAACACTATAAGACGAACACGTCAAACGTATGTGTTTATCCCCTTCAGTAGTCAAATCTTCAGTCACATTGCGAGCCATGAATAAACATTACCTCATGCTCCAACAGCCAGAACATGGGGCGTGGTGACTTCGTGAAGCCCATCTGTACGTGATTCAATGTGTCCCATGCGACTGAACTATAATGTAGCCGGTCCCTACTGATTGCGTGCATTAATTGATCAGAACTTGTAAACTGCCATGTGTGGAAGTGTTTGCGTATGTTGTGTGCGTGTTGGTGTGCGTGAGAATCAGGTTTTTTGCGCTGACTATCTCAAGTTACATTCCAGGCGCATGTATAGGATAGCGCTTTCGAATATAATAAACAGCTTTGTGTTTTATGCTTGTTCTGTTTATTTTTTCTTAAGCTTCCTTGTGTTTTGCAGTGTAAGGATTGTTGTAACTCACACGGTGCCTTGGTTACGTGCTCTTAGCTTTGCTGCGGAAGCTCTTTTCTTACCCAGGAAACCATCTGAGATCCCAAACGCCAAACCATTTTTCATTCTTCTAATTGATTGAAGTTCCACTAATTTTATTCCAGACACGACGCAGCACATGCAAGCAAGTTGTCACGTGTAAAAACGCTTTTGCGCATAGACGTGCGCTCAAAAAGTAGAATAGGCACGTAAAGTAATTACCTGATGGTAATGCTATATGACAAGTAAATTATGCAGCGTCACTCCTGAAATGCATTTCCGCTAACTGCAGGCAGGCCTAGTGGAGTGCGCCGTAATGACACACGTGTTCTTCAGACGAGGCTCGCATTTTAGAGCATGCCTAGGCAAACATATGGAGGAAATGATGACTGCCATGAATATCTGATCAACCATCCTTGGCCGTTTGTTGTAGCCCCTAATGCTAGAGGGCACTTGCCGCGATAAAACAATGCCCGTAAAGTATTCAGCGCCAGTCTGTGGTTTTTCTAAGCTGATGACGAAGGAGGGAAGCGGCTGCACTGCTGAGAGGCGTTATTTGAGTTCGGCAACTACCTAACTTTGCAACATGAGACGAAAAGTCTGTCTACAAAAATATATCAACACGTTTTTCTCCTGATGCTTTGGGGACGTTCCGCTTTGTTTGTCTCCGGCATAAACATTTGATTTACGAACAACCCTTTACGGCTTGAGATTCATGATTTCAATTATCGCCTTTGAACTAACCTACGCGTCCAGAATGTAGCTTACTTTATCCATGCATGTTGGAATAGTGTTTAATTTTAATTTTGTTTTTTAGCTTTCTTCATTTCGGAGACGATGTTTCGGAGAAGCTCGACAAGCTGGGGACTTGTCAATATAAAGATGGGACTTAACAAAATGATACACGATCATATCTAACATGTACCCAGTACGTAAATAAAAGTAAACTGGAAGAATTGTTAAATATGGGTAAATTCACCAATACGAACAATCTTCTCATCGTAAAAAGAAAACGCCACTTTTGATTGATTCATGGGTCTTCACGTCCCAAACCAGCACATGGGTTTCAAACTACGCCTTAGCAGCTGGCGCCGGGTTCAGTTTGGCCGTACGGTTTTCTTTAACATACTTATACTCAATGTTCGGTACACGAGCATTGCGCCCCCTCTGAATGCGGCCGCCACGGCAGGGAATCGAACGCATGACCTCGTGTTCAGTAGCAGAATGCCATAGCCACTGAGCCTCCACGAAAGGTCACGAGCTTTCTGACCAACCCTACACCTTGATTACTCTTCTTTGCCTTTTAGTCTATTCCTTAACTAGACTCCGTTGCTGTTTGTTATAGGTGTGGAAAGGTTTCCCGGTTACGCACACACGCACGCACGCACAAAAAAAGTTATGCCTCGACTGATGCACGTGATTGAAGCTTTGTAAGTGCGTTATTGATTTGCTTTGCCTGAGCTCTAAAAAATGTGAGCTAGTACCGCAATGCACTGAAGATATATAAGCATAGAGAGTGTAGCAAGAGTTGGGGAGGAAGATTTGGGTCCCCATAAGCTGGCAGTTCAGCGAGTAAACATCCTGGGCGACCGCTTGGCGCAGGGCACGAAACGAATACATACGCATGAGAAAGAAGTGACGAACAGGCTGTCAGGGTAAGTTTGAAGAGTGAAATGGAAAAGTGAAAGTGTGAAACAAAGTTGCAAGGGGGGCTTAGTAAACAAGCATATACATAGAGAAGAAGTGAAGCAAATAGCTCGATGAACTTAGAGCCATGAACCAGACACAAAACTGGGTCAGCGTTAAAGATGAGGAAAAAATCAAAACAGCAATCAACCTAGAGTCCATTGCTTTGAGGGAGTGACGTGCCGATTGATAGAAGCGCATCAGAGGGCCATATGTTCGAGTGCCGTAAAAAAAAAAAAAAAAAAAAAAAAGGGGGGGGGGTCTTCGCTGAAGCTTCCAGACCCCAAAGCGAGCTGTCAATTTCTGGTGAGGCCACATCGACCCCATTTTCTCTGTCAGCACGGAACGCAATCAACCACAGCCGAAACATATAGGCACGACTTAAGACTGACAGCTCTAGAATTACGTTGCTGTACTTACTGCCTTTTAGGAGAAGAAAGGCAGGGATAACAACCAGACGAGCGTCCGGTTTGCTACCCTACACTGGGGGAAGAGAAAGGGGGAACAGAAAGAGAAAAGAGGGAGAAAGTGAACACTGTCTGTGCGCGCTGCAGCAAAACGCCTTAAAACCAAAGTCCAGTCAAAGCACGTGCGCCACAGATACATTGGACTGCAGTCATTTTGCTGTCTGAAGGCGATCTTGATGATTCCCCGTAGTTTGTGATCCGCGTTGAAGTCACCTTGGATGACCCAGGGGCCAGTGGTCGTTAGCAGTACGTTGCGTTTGTGGCAGTATATCGTCATAGAGTAGAGCGCGGCCTACGGGTGAGCCATGGTGCTTACTCAAGATTTGCAAGCACTTAATTGAGAGCATCCAGCACTAGCACCGCACTTCGCGCTGACGGAGTATGTAGCTTATTCAAGAGCATTCAAAAAGTATTCATGAGAGACTGGAGTCCCAAAAACCACTTGCTGGTATTTTCGGGAAATTTGTTGGAAGCCCACGCTGTGGAGACGACAGCGGTGCGCTGTATGACTTGAAGCGGCTGTGGCATCGGCTGTAGCTTCGGCTGGGACTTTTGTAGCGTGGGCCATGCTGTATTCATGTTTTACGCCTTGCCCTTGTCATGAGATTTAGATTGGATTCCGCCAGACCTAGGGGGCAGAGGAGGAGGAATCATCGGGTGTGGCGTACTCCTCATATAGGCATCGGGGTTCTTTGAGTCCGGCGTCGTCGGTAGCGTCGCTTCCTAACAGCCACAACAGCTTCCCGACGAGACGAACAGTCTCTCGCCATATGCTTCAAGACCACATTTTCCTTCATAATTTTAGGGCAGTCCTTCGAGGAAACATCATGGGACCCAATGCAATTGGTGCATCTGAGAGCCGTGGTTCCACATGAGTCTGCAGCGTGGGGCTCGGTACAGCGTGAGCAAACTCTCTTGTTTTCGCACACGGCGCTCACGTGTTCCAGCCTCATACAATTACGGCATTGGAGTGGCTTTGGGATAAATAGTTGCACGTAGTGTCTTGACCACCTTGACGCGCGAAGGGAGAGACCGGTCCTTAAAAATTATCTTCACACTGCGGGATGTTCCAAGGCGAGACACATGGGTTATGCCGACGCCTTAAACGGCTGGCTTCACTATAATTGGCAGGTCAGCGCCGGAGATGGAGACGTCCACGTCGTAGATAACACCAGGGCGGACCTTCATGCCACCATGTTCTGTAAGCTTGCTCAAAATGCTGAGCGCAGTCTCATGTGCGATGTCAATAGCCAATACATTTTTTCGTGAGTTGGCTCTGACGTCTGCGACTTGATTTGGCGCCAGCGCTTCCAGTTGCCCTGAGACAGACTGTCTTTTTAGTCGCCTCAGGTTGTCGGTGGCGAGTTCTGGTACAAATAGAATCGTACTGACTGTGGTATTCCGAGTTGGTCTTACCATTGGCCTGCACGAAGACATGAACACCCTGGTATTTCTTCGTTTCACCTTGCGGCTCCGCACAAGCTCAAAGTCATCATTGGAGAAATCCTCACTGCTGAGCGAGTAGACACTGGTGTCTTTACTGTCGGTGTCGCTCTGGGAGCTGGTCCGCTTCCTAGACGCAGTCGCCGCTGAATTCGCGATCCCAAGTAGAGGCGCAGGGACGTCAACTTGCATCTGCGCCACAAACCATGGTGACTGGCCAGAGATGTACGCAGAACTCAGGAGAAAACAGCTGAGCTAGAGAAATAGCGTCCATGGCTCGCAGACACTTCGTTGTTGAATTTCAGCAAGTACAACGCATAAAGTTTGGCCATCCCACTACAACACATAAAAATTGGCCCTGGCATAGGTAGGTAGGCTTAAAACGGATCTAGCTCAACAGGTTGAAAGCGGTACGCTCAGGCTACATTATTAACAGCGAAGCTGTTTAAGCCAGCCGTAATTTGTGGTTTGCCGAGGCGGGATTCGAGCCCGCGTACCCACGGTCCCAAGGCGAGCGTCGTAACCACTAGGCTATACAGCCACGCATGCGGAACATGTATTTATGAGAACCATATGATTGCGTTCGAGCATCGTTGTCGGCGTCCACAGCTGGAGAATTCGCACGCTCGTGCTCCGCGAGGTGAAGAAGAGGTTTGGTGTGCCACGGCCGCTGGATAAAAAAAAAAAAAAAGGAGCACCTTTTTTTTTTTTTATCCAGGGGCAGTGGGTGTGCTATGCTGTGTGTGTGTGTGTGAGAGAGAGAGAGAGAGAGAGAGAGAGAGAGAGACGCATGCATGAAGCAGGTCTGCTGGAACGCGTTGTCGGCATTGCAGCGAGGTGTTCGTGTTGCAAGCGGTGCTATGCAACGCGCAGTGATGGCCGTAAGTCCGAGACGCTCGAAAAAAAATGATCATCATCATGAGTATTAAGATGAAAAGCTCGCGCGCACTTCCGGAAAATGCTGGGCTACGATCGCCCAGCTTCGCGGTTTCAAGCGTTGCGCGGCCGAGTGCAAGGTTATTTCACTACTATAAAATCAGTTTAGATATAAAATAAAATGAAATAATTATAATAAAAGAACGCGTCAGCTTTTGTTAGAAAAAAAAGGAAAGTACAACAACGAAGGCGAGTCATTCCATAAAATCATCCATAGTATTTCGAGCACACGTCCGTACTTATATAAAAAAAAACTATTTCAGCACACTGAAAGCTGTCCTTTCAAGGCCAATAAGAGGTCACACCAATTACAGACCCAAGTGACAACGGATGATTCCCCAGAGCCAAAAGCTTGAAGCGCAGCTGTTGCTTTTACTGGACCCTGACAACTTTTTTGATAAGGGAGTGCTTATACTAATCCATTTCGATGCGCTGACAAGAAGAAAAAGATGGGGCAAGATCGTTGGGATTTATGGTGCAACTAACAGCACAATAAAAACGAGCATGAATGCGAGCATGAATGCGAGCAACATAAGACAAGCTCTGATGTTCACCTGAAGTTTTATTTTTGCAAGGGCGTTTAAAATATGCGGTATATGTACATCACCTATACGTGTGAGAAGTAAAAAAAAATCAAGTACACAAAATAACATGTGTACTGCAATTACTTCTGAACAATGCAATTTAGTTTATAATATGCGTAAACGCGAAAACGGTAATTTAATCCAATTCGTCGTGAGGAACAGAAAAAAAACATTAATTGCAGATAAAGAAATGCTACAACCATCTATGCATCTCAATTTAATGATGAAAACTACCAATGAAAGCTTTGAAGCTACATTCATGAGGGCGCAATAGTGTTGTACTTATCGGCGAAATGCAATCATGCTGATTTGGAAATTACGGGGAAAAAGAGGCGGAGACCCGAGTTTGGGGGTAGTAAGACAGAGGAACTGAATGAAAAGATAGCTGTGCATGCTTTACTTTCGTTTTTATTCGATGTTCATCAACTTTGTGTCATTGCCAATGTCCATAATCACGCATCAACCACTGCAGCAGCAAGTGTTCTTGCATATATACACTCGGTGGTACATCCATTAATTGGTCCTGATGCACGTAGTTGCCTGATTTTCAGACGGATCACGTTGTTTTGTAAATGTTTACTTCGAACGAATTCCACATTCACCCTGTCTCAGAACACCAACACCCAGAATACAGGTAGGAATGGGGTGCGATTTGCGGTGCAGCACCACATAACCTTCGCTGTGAAACGACCGAACAGAGGCGTCTGCGCCATCGCACAACTTCTCGTGCGCGGGAGTTGCTTTCGAGGCACAGGCTCCCATTGACGCCCACGAAGAATCTATGGCCTCCCATTTTGAAACGGGCTATTGAACAATCGACATTCTTCCGGAACGTTTAGCGCTGGCGTTGGCTTTGTTTTATCTGAGAGCGGTACTCTGTGTACCAACATGCCACGCCTGCTTTCCTATCTAGGCCAGTGTACGAAAACTAGTACTGCCGATAAGTATACAGTCAGCGAGGCATCACAGAAGCAATTCTGGCGGGAAACCACGGGCGCCGTATCTATTAGTTACGCATGAGTGGGGAAGTAAGCGTGGATTGTTTACTTTTCCCGTCCCAGTGGAACTATTGTAGGCTGGGGGTGGGTAATAGTTGGGAGGCACTTTACTACAGCAGAGTGAACTGATCGTCTGACGAGTAAGCTTCCGTCACGAACGCCTCTGAATCAGATTGCTCTTCAAAGTATGCTGGGAAGCCAATTAGCAATGACAGGAAAGATTATTCAGCGATCCAGTAATTAGCGAAGCTTTGCCAGGGTTTCTAAAGATGCATGTCTAATTAGCAAACTGACTACAGGACTTACAAGAGGATTAGATTTCTGGGCGTATAGATTGCACTCCGCCATCTTGGCACAGAAGCACGACGTATCCTTTTATCATTTTATAATGCCACGTGGGAGTCAGAATATGTTCCAAATAGTTGGAAATGCAGTCGCATTGTAGCATTACTTGAACCGGGGAAGTGCCCTAACGAGTTTTCCTCCTATAGACCGATCGCCTTAGCCAGTTGCGTAAGCAAAATAATGAAAAGAATGGTTTTGTCAAGGATTGAGCGGTTCCTAGAGAGCAATAATTGCTTTTCTGATTTTATGAATGGATTCAGAAGAGGCCGTTCTTCGATCGACGGTGTTGTCGACTTGGTCTCTACTGTTGAACATGAAAGAAGTCGCCGCCGTTTAGTTGGAGCTGTTTTCCTGGATATTAAGGGTGTATACGACAATGATCTTCATTATGCAATCCCTGATGCACTGGAAGATTTAGACGTCGGTGGCCGAATATATGCATGGATAGTTAGCTATCTCAGTGGCCGCACAATGTATATGTCGACAAGTGATGGCGACACCAGCCAGTACAATATCCACCGAGGTGTTCCACAAGGGGGAGTTCTCAGCCCAACTCTCTTCAATATTACACTGATTGGCCTTTCATCTGAACTTCCTAACACGGTAAAGATTAGCGCATATGCGGACGACATAGGCATATGGGCATCTGGAGCTACCCGTCCCCAAATGCGTGCTAGACTCCAACGTGCAGTGACAATCACAGCTAAATATTTGCGGCGTCAAGGCCTTCAGCTCTCAACAGCAAAATGTTCCGTGATTGCATTCACGCGAAAACGAATGACCAGGTATTACATAATTGTTGATGGAACAGCGATACCTGCAGTAACACACCACAGATTCCTTGGCGTAATCATACACCGGGGATTATCTGGCGGCAGAACATCGGCAGAACTTTCGTTGACTTTGTGGCGAGTACATGTAGCCTTGATATGGGACGACCAAAGAAGATCCGGACACCCGAAGAAGAAGCCGCTCGCCTTGAAGCGCGTCGCGCGGCCAAGCGAGAATCTATGCGTCGGCGGCGAGCCGATTCGGAATACCGTGCCTAGCAGCACTTAGCATTCCCTAGCAAAACTTAGCCAAGCCTAGTAAAACCCGGAAGAAGCTAGGTCGATCCCCAGCCCCGCTTGCCTTGCAGCACTAGTGCAAGCTGCGCACATTTTTTCAAAGTAAATTGCGTCACAGAATCAGTGAAGTACGACTTACACGCAAGCTGCAGAGTGAAAGCTTCGACTCGTAGTTCGAAGATACGAGAAAACATGTTTATGTTACGCGGAAACTCAAAGACAAAGAAAGCCCTTTCCCAGCTGCCGTTGGAGGTCTGTGCGAGTGGCCGCTACCGCTAGGTGGAGGTGCGGTTTTTGGACAGTGTTTGCCAGAATGTCGATTACGGTCGCAGCTCATGCTGTGGGACACATGCAACGGGCAGAGCGCCCAGGCATGAAGGTCAGATACATTGTGTGCACACATACGTCACACGCGCGCGTTCACGTGTGCGGAACTGCAGCATACATCCTCATTCTCTTAGGCCCTCTGCCAAGCCAAGTGCATTATTGAACTAATTGAATTTCTCAAATTGCGTTAGAAAATTCGTAAAGTACCACTTGCACACAAGCTGCTTACATGATAGCTTCGAATTGTAATTCGAATATGCGAGAATAACGGCATCGTCACGTGACGATATAGCCTGATGACGTAATCTGATGACGTCCTCACGTCAAACGTGACGTTGCGCAATATCGTCTTCATCAAGTGATGATGTCACCTTATGACGTCATATGACGCGTCTTGGAGAAGCAGTACACTGTGCGCTTCCCGCTTCTTTGCACTGTCTCCGGGATCGGCCCGCCACACTTTTATGGAAGCGAGAGCCGCGCACGCGGACGCGAAAAATCCCGACAGAGTAGAGGCTAACGGTTTCGCTGTAATACAATAGGTCAGAGCATGAATTTTTTTCCATCTCAGCCATACAGTAAATTATGAATGATGTTTTCCTTCCTTTTGCTTGAAACCTCCACAGAGCTCCATTTTTGAGGCTTAGAGCAAATGGAGTTTGGTAAATGTAGAAATAACTGCGTTTGGTGTTTCAAACAAAGAAAAAAATCCCTTCTTTTATCTTCACTTGATAACATCGAAAAAAGAAAACAACAACGCGCACTTTTGCAATTAAAAGGAGGGGCTTCTCGGAGAGGACACAGAAGAAAGGCTATAAAAACGCAAAAAAAAAAAGAAAGACAGCATACGAGAAATACACGGAACAAAGCTTTTCTACTTTCACCTCTTCTGAAAACCGTACATGTCTCGCCACTAGACCGGGGGCCTTATCCATGCGTTTGAGGAGTATCACAACCGGAGCTGCAGCGGAGGGAAAATGACATTTTCCTCGACGCGGACACAGACTGGAGATGGTGACACAAACGCGCTCAAGACGATGGGATGCGATTGTGCTTCGCTTAGATGGAGAGGATGTCTTATAATAGTAGGCACGTGGCCTAATGGCTGCTGTCTCGAGTCATTAATTCGACAGACCGGCAAGTACGCGCCTTAAGGAATCGGAACTTTCACTGGCGAGAACATTGTTAGTTGATGAACCTGCAGTGAATTGGAGGGGAACAAGGGAAAAAGTTCAGCTGCTCTTGAAGCCAATACCGAGTGCTCGAGTAAAAAGAACACAAACTAGAGGAAGAGTTCAATTTTTTTTTTTTTTTTGGAAGGGGGGGGGGGGCATATATTCACGTCGTGGACATTTATATTGCGTAATGATAACTGATTAACTCTTTACCTCACCAGCGGTCATCATTATCGTATTTATTATTCCTTCGAGGGCCCGTGTTGCACATGGGGTATAGAAGCCATTCACGAATCAAGAAACACCCGTTTGCGATAAATCGTTACAACATACCACTAGTTTCAATATCACCACCCGCAGACAACAACCGACCGATGGTATTTTTATACTAAGAAAGAATAGCGAAAATATCAAAACCAACATGACAGTAAGCAATATTTAGGGTTATAATGACTACTAAGTGTGAAAATGTGCATATTTAATGAATGCGGAGAAAATCCCAAATGATTCTATCTTCTGGTGGCACACAAAAGCTCACGCCCTTATTTTCGAAAAATGTTTATCTCATGAGCGTTCCAATATTAAAACATGTTGGGAGTGTTGGTGTATTAAGATAGTTATTTGTATATTTGAATTTTCCCGCTCTCCTCGTGCGCGTTTTACGACGAGAGCTGTAATATTTCGGTTCTGTTGTATATCGGGAAAATAACTTAATTATGTTTTGTCTTACTCAATTCAGGAAACGCTGTGGGAGTTTGAGAGTGCACGAGTTCACTGGGACGCCCATTCACCATGGTGAGCACGTGCAGTCCCTCCACTGGGTCAGCCACTCGCTGTTCAGGCATACCTCAGCGTAAACTACGTTCCAACGCACCAACTCATGTGTACTACACACAGCGATGAAAATCGGGGATGACTGTATCGAATTAAATTTTTTGTAGAAGCGAGGCGAACACTGAAGGCATGGTCCGGCCAGCAAATCACAAGGCAGCATGTGGCGCTGTTGACATTCACGGACGGGAAAGTGCATTTGCTGCCATTGGGCAGCACTGCAGTGGTTGCTTGCTCTTTATATGATCAATCAGCAACCAAACGGACGATTCCCTCTGTTTTCTCACAATTATGGCGACACAGATTTGAACATAGCGATCTACAACATCGTCCGTCGTCGTGCTCATCTTCGTTCCCCAATGGTCCAAGTGAATCTGCTTGATCACTTTAACGACATAGACAAAAACTAAAACGCTGTGCAGTCAACCCGGCTGAATGACACATGACACTAACCTGACAGGAACCCAACAGAGCCACGCTGCAATTTCTAAGACGACTGCGCTCTGCGAGGTCTTGTTATGCAGCAAAAAAGAAAAAGAAAGAAAAAATGTGGTGTGTGTGTGCGCGCGCATCACTTTTTGTTCCTTTGATTTTCTTCCCACTTTCCCGTTCCCAGTACCGGGTAGAAAACCACGTGCAACTTGGTTAACCTCCTTGCCCTTCCTTTTTTCTCTCTCTTTCTCTCTGCGCAGTTAGGAACATAGGCGAACACAGCTGCGTCTACATTGCGTGTTAAAGCTATTGTGGTTTACCCAGCAATGAACGCTTTTAGCATGACCAAAGTGAAGGTCCCCTCGATCAAAAACGTGCGTAGAAAATCATAACTGTAAAAAGCCTATAAAATGTGACAACCTTCGATGCGTTAACCTTGTACCACGAGTCTTTCTTATTGTTCCTAAAAGATTAGTTTCGAGGATGAATTGATGTTGTTATACTGCGTATTGATTATTTCCGTTCCTTACATGCACAAGTTCCTTCCACACAAAAAGGGCTGGCTTGGGGGTCGGCTGATTGTTCGTCCCAGAGCTCAATGGCTCGACGAAGGTTAATGGAAAGAGCTGCGAAAAGAAAGCTCGTTATCGAAGCTCAGGCAGCTATTCTGCAGCCCTTCCATACCATTGCTGGACACTGTCTTTTATGCTGTGCCGCTCGTTCGCGACAAATGTGCGAGGCCCGAACTGTTGCAACTTCGACGCGGCGTATTGGACGTACCAACTTATAAAAGATAGAACATCGGCGGGAGAAGCATCGACCATCCAAAATGGCACGGAGCGATTCCCTAAGGGCATTTATTCTCTGGCGCTCTATGCTGGAGCCAATTCATTTGTCGTGAAGCATCGAGAGTTAAAAGTGGCGAGAAGGGCGGCTTTCAGTGCAGTTAGACATTCTGGCTTTCAAAGGTGTGTACAAATAACATTTACTGCTTAGTTTTAGTATTGTGAGAATAATAAGAAATATAATAGCAGTTATTTTTTTAGATGATTGCAAGGATGACTAGAAAAGTTTCTTAATAAATGTCGCGAAATTGTGCAGTTTGCCGGATCATCCGTAAAAGAGAGAGAGAGAAAAAAAAAGAAGTAGTAGCAGAAATTTTGGAGGGCTCACGCGAATGACACGTGCCTTTTCTGTGAGCGGCGGATCAAAGGAATTGAAGGTTCATGCCTGTTTAGAGTATCATTTGACAAAATTAATTGCCCTTGTGCCATGACGTTTTCAACATCGCATTATAAGTTCGACTCACTGTTCTTACCCTCTTTTGAGCTCCGCACGCAGTTCAGGGTTACACTAGCCGGTATCGACATGGCCGTACTGCGACTCATCTGCACAGATGTGAGTATTTACCATGCAGAAATGTGCGCAGCCCCAGCTTGCGCTCACAATGAGCCCACGTTGCTAACAGTACAATACAACAGGCAAGTCATCAATAAAACTCGGAGTATTCCTCCAGTGTCTAGTATATAGTATAAAATATAAGTAAATAAATCAGTTCCACAGCGACTATCTTCAGTTTGCGGCAGCTAGAGACACTCTTTAGCCAAACCAAAATTTGTATCCATTATAAGTGCTGCTGATAATTCAATCGATATAAAACACTTCTGATGCTATATTCGGTTCTGCGACATTGAAAAGGCTCCACAATCAGCATGTGTTGTTTCTTGCTGACGGCTGGTTTCAAGCTAACGTAACGTTGTAGCGGCAAAGCTGTTTGTGCAAATATCTGGCAACACCAAAATATTATCTGGAATACCCCGACCTTTTAATACAGCTACAAGGCTGTGAAGCGCTCTGGCAGTCAGGGAATCTTACCTGAAATAGGTCACTGCAAACAACAGGAGGATTATTTTGGGATGTCCGCCCGTGAATCATGTTCAGTAACCCTAAATTCGGTTTTCACTATATTGTGTTAACCTCCAATGCAGGCAGCTAATGATTTTGTCTTGTGAACAGAAATTAAACGTTATCACGCAGGAAAAATTATGAAAAACTATATATTGGAAGTATGATGAGCAAGACCTCGATAGAAACGCTTTAAGGAAGAACAAGCACCACCCATGACGTGTTCTTAAAATCAGCTGGCACCTAAAGAAAAGCAGCCAGGAGTGAATAAAAAACTGGAGAATAAGGGGGATATGATGGTAACTCGAGTCTTTAATCACAGTTGGAAATACAAGTCCTCGAGAAAAACGAGGCTCGTTGAGCCATGTAAAATACAACATGTAGATATAAAAGGAAACCAAACCTGTGCCAAAATTTTCAACAATTATTTCAATCTTCCGTTCTTTTTACTGTTTATCGTTGGCTGTAAGGGTGTTACGCCTACGTTACTGTTGGTATCGGCCACTCGTTGCTATGTGCAATACGAGAATAATAATATCAATGGAAAAGAATTCTTACACATTACTGCCCCAGAAAGCAAACAAATGCAGCTTCTAAAAAAAAAGCAGCCGTGAGGTGTTGCTGCCTGTGTGTGTGCGTATGTGCAGTCGTATAGGAAATCATATCCTGCTCCTGCTCCTTCCCAACATTTCTCTGCTTTTTGTTTCCAATAGAAAGACCTAAAGTTTGCCCACAACCTGAGTGCAATCGCACCGCCTGGAGCAGTGTGCATCAGAACGCTGACTGCTGCTGCTGCTGTTGCCGTTGTGACGGAGAGAGGGGGACAGATTGAAAAGCGAGGGATGAGAAGAGGACAAAGCTCGCGGTAAACCTCCTGGTAACAGTGAGTGGGCGCGCAAGAGGCTACAAGGATAGCCAGCACTGAACAGAGTAAGAAAACTGGGAACACATCAGGTTGAGGGAACGAGGCGTCGTCAAGTAAAGCGGATATAAGGCGAAATGGAAAGTGACCGCTATGCGTAATGTCTGCGCAAATCCCAGTAGAGAAGGACGTTTGCTATGGCTGCAAGTAAAGACGACGTCGCTACGTGTACTGTTGCCATGAGCTTCGAGTGGCAGACGTGTACATGAAAAGATTGCTGTGCCGCGTGTTTTTTTTATTATTATTTCGGTTAGGCGCAGAAAGCGTTTGAAGCAATATATCTAGCTCTACTTTGTTGGTTCGGATACACCAGGAAGGCTTTTATTAACCATGACAGTTGCAGCGAAACGTTCTATTTACTTGTGCACTGACGTGGCCGGTATTACTGAAGCATATACTGTAGAAAGCATACACTTCAGAAAAGCAAAAGAGTAAAATTTCAACGCAGCTAGAATTACAGTCGAAGGGAATCATCGAAAAAAAAACAACAGAAAACAAGGAAAGGAAACGAGATTGGGAATGCTTCCGGCAAAATGAACGCCCATAGTTTCCTCCTTACGTTGTGAGCTGCGCAAGAAATAATGAAGCCTGTGAATGTGCAGGGGCATGGAGGATCGGGACGGAAAGGAAACGAGAGAAAAAAGATGACGTTGATGAAAACAGAGTACATCAGATGGTGCGCCGCCAATCGAGCAAAATGTGTGGTTATCCTAGAATGGCCATGCTTGCCACCCCTACTGAGGACATTCAGTCGCAGCGCAAGTTTTAGTCCCTCATTGGCCCCTCGCTTACTCGCTTACTCACTTTATTACTTCTCAATGAGTGATCCTGCCGTTTTCATTGTGGCTCAAAGTTTATTGTTCTATTCGCTCACTGAATACAGTTATTTACTCCCGAGAAAACACGTGATGTGAAGTCATTATGGCATCGCCTAGAGCATTTAGAATGAGCATGTGGTTCATAAACTGCCTGCGATTGGACTATATAGTTTGTGACTCCCTGGCAATAGTGCGCGCTCGGCGTTGTCAGCCATCGCCGTACTATGTCTTCCTTTTATTTTTTTGCTGCCAGTGAGCAAGTTCATTTCGGTAGCATAATAGCAGCCTATATGCGTAGGATATCGAAGGTATATATTTACGAGGAACCCCACCTTATGTTCTTTCATAATGTCATCAGCAAGCAGGAGTTGGAGCAATAACCGAATGAATCACACCATTTCAGCGTAGACAAAGGACCGTGGGGCGATGAAGACCATTTATTGGTTCGATGTCGCAATAAAATGGTACATTATATTCAACGGATACCTTCATTTACCTTATTTTCTACGACTTAGTCACTCAATATGTGCCACTGGGTTCTTTGGAAGTCCTCCAGAATGTGCATGTCCCACTAAGTACGATTCGTACATGAAACATGTAGATATAACGTCGGCTCACAGATATCTCTAAAACCCACTGAGCTGTTAAAGAATGGATAATTATATTTCAGGAATTCCTTGATTTACTTCCCTTCATCTCATTTAGCCACTCGGAATGTGCCACTGGGGGTGTGTCCGTTCTTGGCCAATCCGCCACAGAACGGGTACGTCCCGCTGTGGCACTAAAGGTACAGAATGCCTAATGTTGCTTTACACGTGTCGTACTTCGTGCATACACCTGTCATCACCAGATTATGCACATCGCTGCGAGCTGTAAAGCATTGAATTAACTTAGGCTTTGCTTCGCACAGATTCTATATTTCTTAGGATAGGAATAAACGTTATATATCCAACGGTTATGGCTGTTGGTGTCCGGGGCTAGGCTGCCAGGGGTCCATCGCCGGAAAAAAAATCTTCCGAGATCCTCAGCAATAGCCCTGGCCCGCTGGACGGCCCACTCCTGGTCCTCGGGTGCCTCGCTGTCCTTTCTTTTTTGTTTTATTGCGATAGCAATTATATGGACACTGCAAAGCAGATTTCTGCCGTCGTCGTTGCCGTCGTCGTCGCCGTCGTCGTCGTCGTCGTCGCCGGCACCGTCGCCGTGAGGTTCCGTATGACGTCAACGGCGATGAAATCGTCGCCGAGCTCCGGACGCTGTATGTGCGAGTGAAAGGGCGCGAGGGACGCGTGCTTTCATGTCGATGAGGACAGGGCGCCCGCCCGCTCGCGCCCGGGCAAAACGCCGACGGCGTCGACAACAGTTCTGCGTGTTGCTGGTGCCGCTGCATGTCCAAGTTTATACAGCTGATAAAACTACTATCCTTCTTACTCAGTATAGGTCTCTATTAATTTGCTATCGCAATTGATGCTTGGCCTTTCGGGTGAAACTGCGACAGATTTTTTCTTCGGCCCGTTGGGTCTACTAGATTCACTGAGCAACATTTACTTTTTTCAGCATATTGTCACGTAGTAGTGACAGTGAAGAAAACTGTCGCAAAACTGTGAATGACAAAAGGGACTTTTTATTGGGCGAGCCTGTGCCCTAAAAAGCAAGTTGCACTCAAAGCACAACGATAGCGGTGAACACAGTGGGCGATCGTCGAAATCTGATCAGCGGCGAAACGCGTCGGCTTTTATACATGAGTCATCGAAGGTTCCAGACTAATCCCTGGGGCCCGCGTGTCTTCCAGAAAGTACTAGGCAATTCGCGTCGCCCATACAATTAGAATACATGAGCGTTGGTGACAACAGACAACGGATAGAAGCATCGATAACGTTCGAGAAACTTCCGATAATGCAGGCTCGTCCGGCGCCGAGCGATAACGTTTAACATTTGTTAGCCGGTGAAAACGGTCACCGGTGAAAGATAAACACGTACACGTGTCAATATAAGTGCAGGCGTGTTTTATAATAATAATAATAATAATAATAATAATAATAATAATAATAATAATAATAATAATAATAATAATAATAATAATAATAATAATAATAATAATAATAATAATAATCAGGCAAGTTTGCACTCGGCCGCGCGAAGCTTAAGCACAGCGAAGCTTACTGGCTGCTACTGCTAGGTATTAACTTGGTTGCTGCTATCTCTTAACTTGGTTTAACTTAACTACGCATGTAGGAAGGTATTCTAGAGCGATCATTTACGGAGGTACCTTCCCTTTCGCGACATTTCGCGTGACTAGCACTGGACGCGTCGGCGCCTACGAGTGACAGCGCTCCTGGCATGCCACAAACGCAGGCAGGCTAACCAACTTTGGTACAGTGCCAAGAAAGCTGTCGCTTGCCGACGCCGAACGCGTTGGCGACAATTCACGTGACTAGCGCTGGACGCGTCGGTGCCTACGAGTGACAGCGTTCCTGGCATGCCACAAACGCAGGTAGGCTAACCAAGATTGGCACAGTGCCAAGAACGCTGCTGCTTGCCGACGCCGAACGCGTTGGAGGCTAGCCGCTCGATATCAATCGGTCAGCTTCGCTGTGTCTTGAGCTTTGCGCGGCCTAGTGCAAGCTTTCGACTTTTTTTTTTCTCCTGGCTCAGCGCGCTGTGGAGAGAAGAGAGCGGGGGTCGGGAAGGCAGCGAGCTGGCAAGGAGGTCTCCTCCTCCTCCTTGGGGTTGCCATACCTACGGCGCGCCAGTTTCTTGGCACGCACCACAAATTATGGATGGGTTAAACAGCTCGCTATTAATAGCATAGGGAACATACATAAACACCCCAAATAGACAAAGAGAATCGGGCTAGCAATTACCTCCCAAAAGAAACACGACGCCCGCGTGGAGCTCTGAATCACCTGCGTTCTCCGTTTACGGCCATGGCGCTTTATTCCTTGTTTCTAGGTTGCTGTCTTAAATAATTTTGGTCGCCACTAGCAGGTGGACTTGAACTTTCGGGTACTTTGCCTCGATATAGAATAATACGAAACCAAAATTTTATTTTTGAAGAACTCGGTGCCCTCGCCAACGCCCGAGTCATCACAACCATGTCATGTTTGTTCACTTTGTGGACAATGGAGCAGACATACAACCCCAATGCCTCGTGCTGGTACAATAACAGCTTTGCTCGCTCAGGATAAAACTCATGTAATAGATTATAAAAGGACTCTGACCACACCAAGGATAACGAGGCAGGCAGTAGCTTTCAGTCCAAGACTAGAAATTACTGCCTATAACTTCGTCTCCCGACTCTGTGAGTGCTTTACTGAATGACACGGCACACACACACGCACAGGCAATGAAGAGACAAGGACGCAGCTCCTTCATGATGCGCGGGTCTGCTCCCTGGGAAGCTAAAGGAGCGGAGAAGAGTAAGGGGTGGGAGGGGCTGGACAGCGGTGACGTGCTCAAAATACCACGGCCATTTCTCCACCGCAAGCAGGTCTTCGTTGCCTCGTTGCAATAAATCAGCAAACCCAATGGCGTCCCCTCGCATTGCCTCCCAGCCGCTTGGCTTTACAAATCCCGTTCGTTTGCTCTTTGCCAGTCTGGGCGCGCTTCGATCTTTTCACGCACAATGCTTTTCGATCGCTTGGCCCCGGGTACCCTCGTGTTCTTGCTTCTTTCTTTTCGGCAATATTCGTGATGTAGGGGCTAAGAACCGTTATCGTTAGGGCTTTGGAAATATTGTGATCGAACGTGACCAACGTCTCTGAACTGGCAGTGTGCCAGAACTGCGCCAGCAGACTGTATTTATAGCTTCTGGATTTCCGTTTAGTTGCTCCTCCGTAGATGCTCCTGTCTCTGTTCTGGCCCGCTTGCCCGCTTGTCAGTTGGAGCTCTGGTGCACGAACAGCGTTCGACGGCCTGAACGTGCTGCCGCAAATTTCAGTGCGCATTCATTTATTGCTAATCTTGCGGTCGTCAGAAGAAATATTTCTGTCTGAGGGAGTCAGACAGTCGCGCTTGACGAAAAACGTTTTCTGAAGCTGATCATATGCTCTGGTCACGCGCATTTACCCGAGTGCATGATATAGCTGATTAATAACTCATGGACTTCATCGATAGATCGCGTATTGCTGCAGGAGTACTGCGACGGAATGAGAGGAATTTGGGCCCAGGACCACTCACCAAGAAACACAATTGACGCCCGAGTGCCCACACAACACAGAATCTATTCACAGGGCAAACTACAAACTGTTAACGCGAGACATATACTTCAAGGGACTGAAGTCCACTCAGGTAGTCGTACGGCTGCTAACTACAACGTCTATCTTAATATAAACTGCATCTCGCCCTGTGTCCCGTTGTTGTGGAGCCCGTTGTCACGGCGATGCCGATCTCCTGGTTCCGAGGGGATGGCTGGCGTGCGGACGACGTCACCATGGCTAAACCATGGCATCACACGACTTGCAGCCGCAGCAGCGACTGTGATAACAGCCATGGTAGCAGTAGTATCCATGCAGTATTTACAGCTACTGCTCTCGTCTCCGGCAACATGGCTGGTCACCGCCGTGGCCCGGGACAGCGGCCACTTCGACTTGTTTCCGAGACCGGTTGCCTAGAAGAAGCACAGGCTTTTGACGTCCGAAAATGGCATAACAGTGAATTCATAGTTCTCTGGGCTGGGCATCCAGCGAGAATCGGCTGGCCTTGAACGCCGAGTAGCACAGATGTAGATGTAGATCCTTGTGATATGGAAGGTTCACAGCATGGATGGAACGTGGCGATTAATATGCAAGAGGGCACGCATACGCAAAGAGATACAAAGAGATAGAGAGAGAGGGAGAGAAACTTGCTTTCATTGCCTTGTGAATGTGATACTTCAATAATGATTAGAGCCGAACGACGTAGGTACTCGCTACCCTGAAAGCCCTCTTATGACTGAGATGTTCTTGGGAGTTCATGCCTCTCCTTCAAGATCCCTGCGTTATGTAGACATTTCGTCGCTGCTTATTAGCAAATACGTACAAAGTTCCTTTAACTGCATGCGTGGATTTTTTACATATCAAGGATTTTCTAGAATGTCAAAAATAAAATGGCCACCCAAATTCAGTCCTTGATTACCGTTGTTTTGCACAGTTCAGTTTTGAGTAATGAGAACTCTAGCGGAGAAAAATCTTGAAATATTTGAATACCGTATATAAGTGCGAACAGGGAGAAAACATGGACAACTAGTGTAGGGCTTCAGTTTAATTTCCTACATCCAGGGTCTCTTATCGTGCACCAAAGGCTCAGTACGTTAACGGTTTTGTATATCATCCACATCGAATAGTGGTTGCCTCGACCAAGGATCGCATCCAGGATCCTGATCTCAAACGCATAACGCACTTCCTTCTTTGTGGAGCAGTGCTTGAAATTAAGCCCAAAGCTTGGACTTCCTCTTTCTTTAAGGATTGTGGAGAATTCGCCTAGCAACTCGTGTTTTTTTTTGTTTTTGTTTTTTACCTGCACACAGAAGTACAATTAAAGGAGTGTGTGAAATGCTAGTCCGAGCCATCCCAGGTGAAAAAAGAATGAAAACTTTCTTGCAACGGTTCAAAAATTATGTATTGAAAGTAAAACCAAACTTACGCAGTACCGTTCTATTGATGGTGCTAATTTCTTTCTTTGATTTCCAAAACAATCTTTGCTACTATTTTTCAACGTCATTTATGTAGTACAGAAGTGTTTCATCGGTAGCTTCAGTCATCCCCTGATGAAGGAACCGAGCCGTTCCTTAAACGTCGGGAACTTCTTAACCTTGGCCTAGAGCAGCTTTCGCTTCTAAGAAGTTGGAGAAGTAGACTCATGGCAGTACGTGTACCATTCGGTACCATAATTTCAAATTATATTGTCTCAACAGCCTCCAGTTCAAGTTTGACCCGAGGGACGCCTTACTTTCAAGCTATAGCAAACAAAGGAAACTGAAAGAGTAATAATTAGGAAGGTAAAAAAAGATGTCATTTGGCACATGCTCATCATTTCAGATAGCCACGAAAACTGTTGAGCTTCCTCTAAGGAGTAATGACAACGGCACATCCTTACTTTATGCAACAGGGAAAATTGAACCCAGCGATATAGCACAATCACGGCTGATCTTTTGTTTTGATGCTAGCGCAGATTTACTGGGTGACCAACAAAAAGAAATCAATTTCACTGCAACGGACGCATTACATACCTGACATGAGGGCATGCGAAGATGCATGCGAAGAAAACCAAGCATAAGTACGTTGCCAACAACAGCATAACCTACGTTCCACTATGTATTGTACCGACTAAAAATAATAAGTTCCGTAATAAACTCTTGACCACACACATATTGACGGAAGGGTTGACAAGATTATTTGTAAGAAGTCTTGAATTATTACTGGGCAGACATGCTATGAGTTATCGGCATGGTGGCAATGCCATTTATGTGGAACATTGATTTTATTCTGCCCTTTGTAAAGGAACAGAGGGCTGGCCGCACATTTGTGGAAGAACGGAACGCGCACTATGTCTTCGCAAAGCGTAGAATAAAATTTACAATCTGGTGTTGTTACGTCACAAAACAGTTTTCAATGAACAGCAAAACGCACGGAATCTAACAGCTAGAATGTTCGTCCGGAAACCCCTAATATTTATCATGAGGTCGGGGCATTTTGTGTAGCAATGCACGTAAAGCCCCAGAATTTTATTCACCTGAAATAGCATTCACTTCCCTTTACTAACGACTCGGGACATAGCGCCAGCGTAATCGTCAACAGGGTGGCAGAATTAGATTCCTCTAGAACAGCTAAATTCGATGACCTCCGAAAAGCTCGTTCCTCGCTTCATTTGGGCAGCAGGTTTCAACGTTATTTTCTCAAGCATGTGGCTGCAAATCGGCCGACCTAAACAATTATAGGACCTGCAGGATGATTACTGTTTGTAAGTATTCACAGCAGTCACTTTGCGGCAGCAATACCCTTCCGCAATCTATTGAATTTATGCCGTCATAGTATTGCCGTTAGACGTGAAAATTATTAACACGAGAAAATAGTTATAGCTATAGCACGGTTTCCTTCAAACACAGCATATTTTGGGTATTAAACACTGACATTCTAAGCTTCAGGATTTCTTCGTGTGTATTTTCTTACAAATCTTGTCTTTTACAAAACGTCGGATGAAAGGAATAAAACAACTAGACTCACAAAACACGATACACACAGCCAATAGATCCACTACACAACAGAGAAATGCCTAAATTCAGAGTAAAACATCATATAGGAGCAAATACTCCCCACATTGAATGGATTACTGATATTCTTGCGTTTTCAAGTTTCTTTACAATAAGCATATTGATGGGTTTCGTTTTATAAAGTGCCGTCGGCGCATACTGATTTGTTTCACCCCTACGGACATCATAACAATGCTCTTTAACCACGCAAGTCACTTTGTTATGTCGAATCCTTCTGATTAGCTGTTTGAAGAAGTAAACATTCGTATATTCTGTGCTCCTATACTCAAGGGAATACATAAATATAAATTTTAGCAAGAAACGAATGATCCCAACACTGACATAGGGATATGGGCCAAGCTCTAACTAACAACTCTTCGTTAATGGGGCGCCCTGCATTGCACCAACTATCCGGACCAAATGCAATTGTAAGTTAATACACGTCGCGTTAGCCCAACTAGACTCACAGCCGAAGCTAACGTTTATTTGCCACCGCATACTCTTACAGAAGCGTTGAGGACGCCAAAAAGCACCTTTATTTATTTATTTACTTTTTTACTTGCGGCAAGAGGCCTGCGCCAAATCGAAGCCCAAGGCAACTCCAGATAACTATAGCAGGTGCAGGTAAGGCCATATTGGTGGCGTACTACAACTCCCACGAGCATTTAACGAACACCTTGACCCAGGTCAACCTCGGCCTTCCTTTGGCTGGGATCCAAGAGCCACAAATAATGATTATAGCCGATCCCTTTCTACCGGCTAACTTGTTTCCCTCACAAGCACTCAGGCTGAGAGGTGGCCTGCCAAACAAAACTAAAAAGGACACGTACAACGGAAAGAACAAGAACAACGGTGACAAAAGCAATACAGAATCGGCAGAAAGCAGGGAAGAACAGGCGCCTTGCCACGGTGGCGTCATTCGTCAAGGAGTCGGGATTATCCAGTTATGAAGAAAAATCGGCTCGCGCAAGCTCACCTCGTTTCCGCCAGGGGCTGTCGCTGCTGCGAGAAATCACGTCGCTGCTTTTGGGTGGTACAGAGATGCCCTCTGGCAACGGTGTCGCCGGTAATCTGTCTCGTCTCCAGACGCAGTGAGCGTGCTAGTGCAGGAAGCTCTGGCTTAGCTTGTTTGTGGAGGATGGTTGAGTTAAATTGGACTTGTGCGCAAATGAGATTCAAGAAAATGAGATCAGAACTCGTCGGTGTAATGACTGCATCTCTCTCCGCAGTACATTTGTTTTGCGAATGCTTGTTTTCACACAACACAGACCACTGATTGTCTCTGCTATTTTTTTGGTAGGGGGGGGGGGGGGGGGTCAGGAGAGGGGAGGGAATTAGTGGCACATTTTCATTTGGCGTGGTCTGACAAGTTCGCGTTGTGCCAACTTAATGTATATCGTAGCATGAACGAACAAATGTACAGCCAAGACGCTGTATCGTTAACTTATGCTGAGGAAACTGAAAGGTGTGTGTGGGGAGGGGGGGAGGGGGGAGGGAGAGCGAAAGTGACACAGACATCAGAAAAAGTCTGACAAAAATACAAAAGTTATGTGACGGATCTGCTTTCTTTTATCAGACAGTGCTCTGATACTGCGGAAATTGGACATTTAGCAGACGAACTTTAACCTAAAGAAAACGGCATAGGTTTATTTGCTTCCAGAAGCAAAATAGATGAAAAAAAATCTGAGCAGCATATAGTTTTTTTTTTAATTATGAGGCACGTAGAAATCAGACCACTGTGTACGTCTCACGCTCATAACGTGGTAAATGCATTCAATTATGAACTCAACAGTGTGTGATAAGTATTCCTGTGCTTTTCGTCATGGTAATTCTTTCTATAAAATACAAAATGACCTGAGTTTAAATATTTCGCTGCAGGCAATCTAGAACACGGAGGACCCCAAAGATAAAGTAGCAGAACTAGCAGTTCACTAAAGCACTGAGCAAACAAACAATGGAGTCTGGAGTCCCCTCATATTGTTCAGAGCATGAGCGCACGTGGCAGTCAAAGCAGAGAGGGATGCATGCGGGTGTCTCAAAAACAACGCACATGGGCTGAAACCGTCTACGGCGCCTCATCGTCTGGACCACTTAAACATTGTTGGACCTTTATTGTTTTGATACTGCACAAGAGGCGACCATTAGTTCAACGATTTGTTTGCCATGTTTCGTCAGTTTCAGTTAGCTTAGAGTACATTGTTTCCCGAATGATAAGCCATAGAGCATACTGCGGTTGCTGTGGTAGAATGAACTTTACATCGCATCAATGCATCTTTACGTTGGAGGTGCAGTAGGCAACATAAGAGAAAGCACCTCAAACCATGTGGGCGCCCCTATGTGGTCATTTGAGTTTCGTGTGCTCCATGTACCACTGTTTGCTCAGACAGGGAACGAGTGCCTACAAAAAAACAAATGAATGCACTGAAGTTGTAGAAATCACCCTGGCAGGCAAGCAGGTCTGCTTTACGCCTTGTGAGGCTCTTCTCACAGGAGCAACAAACAACACGGATTCAGGAGTGAATGCCCGCACAAACGCGGCTGGGCGCACCTCGATCGCCTCAGCTTTTAAGTCTTAAAATGAGTGCAATAATTTTGTCAGAGTGCATTTCACATGATTGTCCATCCTCTGAACTTACACGCCTTATCAGCATATGACCCAGATGACGAAGAAACATTATCATGCCTCTTGTACGATCGCGACGGACTCAATGTTTGACAAAACTGGGGCTAAAATATCCGTCAAATTCTGAGAAATCGCGTTCGCATTTTTAAGGGTTGTGTTGGCTGCTGAACATTTCGGACGAATGTTTTGGAAAGTGTTTTGTTAGCGAATGTTTCGCTAGCGTTAGACTAGTGAACGTAACGGTCGAACTCCATTTCAATAAAAGAAGTAATACATTTCATCGAAATTTCATTCCTCAGCACCAGCATGACAAACAACGGTAACAACAACGACGTCAACGACAACAAACCACAGTGTAGTAGTAATGAGCAGTAGTCGAACAAGAAATGCCACTTTAAGCCAACGTTTCTAGAAGTCCCCTTGTCGAAACATTGTTATTTGCGGTTCTTATCACTTTAAGTTTCCATCTTCCTTTGGACTTCTGCCTTGTTTGGAATAGTATAGAGTAGGAACAGTATATTATTATAGCAAAAGCGTTAAATGCGCATTGCGGCGCTTCACACTTCACTCTCAGTCACCTTTAGGGTTGCGTAGTGACGTCTGTCAGCATTCGCAATTGTATTATCTTTCCAAACTAAAATGACCAAAGTGGCCTCGTACAGGAACGGCATGTCAGCATTGTCTGCTATGTCAAGAATTGGCCAGCAACTTGCACTCGGGTAAGCTTGCTATTGTTTTATGTGGCTGTCATCAAAATAACTTTCTGGAAGAAAAAATGGGAGTTTACTCACGTGGAAAGACTGTGCGGTTGGTCTGAGCTGTTCTTTTTGAGCTTGTGCACTGGGAAAAAAGATTGAGAATCAGAATAACGGATGAGTGACGATAAGGAGGAGAGAAATAGGGCATCGCGTGTAAAAGTATTTTCCGCAGCAATATTCTTTAAAAATGTTTTGCCCTGCATTCACACGATCACGTTCAATTCTCCACGAACTTTCGCGACTTTATAGTGGTGACTTTAACAAAGCATTCATGCGATATCTCAATTTAAATTAAATTTTAATTATTTATTTTACGGAACATCTTTCAATCTGCGAATTATACCCGCTGAGTTCGCAAGGCGTATCCACTTGAATTCTCAGAACTGAACCAGTTTCGAGATATGAATTTTCAAAGTGTCCGACGAAATGCATGAGTCTTCCAGTTCCACTTTTTGAGGAAAACGCTGTTTTATGCATCGAAGCACAAAAGTAACTGGAACACCATTGCATTTTGTTGGATAATTTGAAAATTAATATCTCGAAACTGGTTCAGTCCCGAGAATTCATTCCAAGTGGATACGCCTTGCGAACTGAGCGGCTATAATTCGTAGATTGAAAGATGTGCCGTAAAATAATTAATTAAAAGTTTAATAAGCGTAATTATGTTAATTATTCAATTAGGAATTTTGGTTTCTCGTGGAAGTATTGGCCGCCTCATCGAGTAGTTTAGATCAAGGATTATAATTGTGCTATCTGCCACAGGCAATTTTAAAAAATTTGGTGCAGCTAAAATGAAACACCCTTTTGATTCCCGCGCCTGTAAAGCGTGCATTGCTATGCTATTATCCTAATTGCAAAGAAGCCAGCTTTAAGAGAGGCATGCTTTGCAGAGCATGCTTTGCAATCAAACCTTAGCTATAATAATAATAAAAATAAATGCAGCAGATCCAATAAGTTGGATTCAATACACAGCGTAGCTTTGTGTGAGTGCATAAAAATTCGAAACATGGGTACAGGCACGCACACACGCACAAGCGTGGGCGCTCACAAGTTATACCAAGCCTTTTGTTGAGCGGAGTTGCTGACTATTAGCGAGTACGACGGACGCCTTGAACACTTGATAGTTTAGCTTTTTGTTTTTTTTTGTCTTTCCTCCGCATGGCCGGCGCCGCCACTGCCACGGTGATGGTGATGTCGATGATTTATTGGCATTCCCTGTGACACGGAGTGGTGACAAATAGTCACCCAGCCTGCTTGATTTAATCAGGTGTGCTATGTATTATCTTTAAATACAGATCCTTAATATTTTTTCTTTGAAAACTTCTCTATCTACCTTGTACCGCTACCAGTGCCTGTAAGAGATCCGGTCGTATCAATCTATTCCCTGCTTTTTTTCCACCACGCGCGGAGGCGCGGAGGCGAGCGCCATCTGATGGTCATGCAAGGAACCCAACGACGTGCGCGACGCGCATGCTCCACTGTGACTGGTTGGCCTATTAGGTAAGAGAACTGCCAGGCCACAGCCACGGTCGCGAAACCCGGCGAGGTTCGCCACGAAAAGCTTTGCTCTGCTTCTTGTATTCTCAGTACACTTAGGATTTCCGCTTGGCTGTTAAGGGCATCCAGGGTTTTTGTCAGTGCGACTGTGTTGAAGGATATTTTGCAAGTCTGAGATAAACAAAATGCAATATATTGCCAATAAACAAGATGATATCAGTTCAAAATTTACTAGAAACAACGCCAGCAATAAAACAGTGCGTAACACTAACAGTTTAGTTTACTCATATATCCGACCTGACAGATTGCAAAATCTGCGTAGATGTGGTACTCGTTTGACGAAGGCCGTTCAATTTTTGACGAACAGCACCATTCTTTTTTGCGTTAAATCTCTCAGCAAGCATGCCTTCACATTTCGCGCTAGATTCATGCCGCCATTATACCGATGCCCTCAATGACATGTTTGCTTTCAAGTGAGACATGAGTTCGCAGAAAGATGAAGAGTTCGTGTAATCAATACTTGTGAAGGAAGAGAATGCTTCAAACTGCAACCAATGCTTCGTCAAGGGCACGAAAACATTTCACTGGGCTAAAACATTGGCTTCAATTAAGTATGTTCTCATTTGGTCAGCCCTCTATTTTCAGTCAATCAAAATGAACTGGCACATTTATAATCGCAGCAGGTAGTAAATGCATGGAGCTGTGCTATACAGTCCTCTATTTCTCCAGATTGCGTTGTTAACCCGCAAGGAAAAGAAAAAGAAAATAAAAGAAAAAAAGAGAAACGGACAGTCACTGTTTTCATTGTTGCGTTTTAACAATAGTAGAAAGAGAGAAAAAAAAAAGTACGGATGCATTGTGGCAGGTTTTTTAGGCTGTGAGCAAATAAAAAAAAATGTGGTTGATCCCTCTTATATAGGAATCGGTATAGAACACGAAAGTGAAACGTGTCTTCACAGAAGTAGTGTAATGTTTATTGCACATTGATATATAATGTCTATTGGTGTTTTGTGGCTAAAGCGCCCTTAGGCGTTGATGCACCCACGCTGACGCCTGGTGGCACGTCTCCTCCATCACGACTACCAACGTCGATGACCATGAGCAACCGTCGTGCATATGGAAGCTGCACTACGCTGCACACGCTAGCACAACGCGAAAGACGAAGCACGTAACTGACACACTAATACAACGCGCAAGACAAAGCACGTAACTGAATCGTCACCGAGTCAAATCAGCGCGTACAGCGCGTCGTAATTGCAGCCTCCGCGATCAACTTCAGAAACATTTTCAGAGCTAATTGCGGAGGCCACGCTCCGCTGTGCTGAGTACGGTGAACGCCACCTAGGTGGCGTTGGTAGTGCTTCTTGATGCCAGCGTCCCTTCGAATGCTGGCATCGAGGCGTCGTAGTGCTGAGACCACCGAAGCGTTCTCTGTCGGTGTGCGTTAGTGTCATAATGCAGTACTTCTCTTTTCTGCTCGTAGGCGGCGGCACCGCCCCGAGCAAGAGCGCGGGTACACGGAGGAGTGTTAAGCCCAGACCACACGTACGCTTGCGGACGCGCGTAAGCTCGCGTCTACGCGCCTTGCGGTTGCCGCGCCTAGCGAGGAATGGCGGTTTGCATCCACAAATACGCGCGACAGCGCGCGCCACTGGCTTCACTTGTTTACACCTTGGCAGACGCCACTTCGTATCAAAATGCTTCAAAATGCTTCAAAGTGCTTCAAAATGCTTCAAAATGCTTCGATATCTATAAACGTAATTGTTATCTTTTTGGAGCTCTTAGATCAGCACGAAAAGTGAAGAAGAAGCACTTTCTTGCATGATATATTTCTGCTTAACTGAGAGTTGAATGTACCGCGCCGTCGCTGCGTAGCCAGGCGCGCCGACGCGAGGCAGCCCAGGCGCGCGATAACTGAGAGGAGCTGATCACCGAGATCGCGCCGCGTTTCGACCACTGATCTCCACTGTTTCGACGCGTACGAGCCGTGACGCACCGTCTGCGCATGCGTGGGCGTGCGGACGCGAGCTTGCGCGCGTTTGCAAGCGTACGTGTGGTCTAGGCTTTAAGCCCAGACCACACGTACGCTTTCGGACGCGCGTAAGCTCGTGTCTACGCGCCTTGCGGTTGCCGCGCCTAGCGAGGAATGGCGTTTTGCATCCACAAATACGCGCGACAGCGCGCGCTCACTGGCATCACTTGTTTACACCTTGGCAGACGCCACTTCGTATTTCGTTGTTGGCAGTGCTTCAAAATGCTTCGATATTTATAAACGTAATTTTTATCTTTTTGTAGCTGTTAGATCAGCCCAAAAAGTGAAGAAGAAGCACTTTCTTGCATGGTATAATTCTTCTGCTTAACTGAGAGTTGATTGTACCGTGCCGTCGCTGCGTAGCTCGCGCGCGTTTGCAAGCGTACGTGTGGTCTGGCTTTAGATATATAAGGCGCGTCTGTGTAGCTTTCTGCAAATGCGTTTGTGGCGCAATGGGTTAAACGCTCGGCGATCTATCGTCGCGGACCGAGAGGTCGTGGGTTCGATTTCCAAATTTTGCATGTTTGTGGAACTTTTTCTTCTGGTTTCTTTCTTTGTATTATGTTCTATGACGTATTTCCGTGACGGAAATACGTCAGTGAAGTCTTGGTGGACCCCGGTATAAAACACTTTCGTGTTAAAAAATAAAGATCGTTTTAAGAGACGCCGAAAGACAGAACCCACGCTCGTTCTTCTCCACCAAATGCACAACAGAGCGACATACAGCATACAACAGATGTACAATAAACTCAACAGAAAAAAAGTGTCAATGACACTAGACACACCGACAAAGTGAATAAAACAGACGGCTTAAACGAGGACGGAGTTCGATATATCGGTTCGCTGGTCTTCTCGCCGGTTGTGTGATTTTCAATTACGTTCCCGAAATCTATTTCTGGCAGCGTCCTGAGAGATTTAGTGGCTCCATGGTAGGATATTTTTCTTTTCAGAAATAAATAAGCTGAGCTAGAAGCAGAGTACGAAACTTAATGAAGCGGACAAACTTGCCAGCCTTTCGTATACGTGTTTAAAACTTGTTTTTAGCTCACAGCGTCAACAACATAAAAAGGATGTGTTGTAAAACGTGTTTTATTTTTTTATTTTCCTCTATCAAAAGTTTTGTTTCTCTTAAACTTCTTTTGTTTTGTTTCACATTATGTAATGGCTATGAGTGTTGCAGCTGACGGAAATTTAATATAAACACTCTGACTTACTGATTACCAAAATTCTGATAGCGACGAATGCAGAAAAGAAGCAGATAAAAATCCGCCGTGGTGGCATAGTGGCTTCGAAGTTGCGCTGCAAAGCACGATAGGCGCGGGATCCAATCCTGGCCACCGTGGCGGCAGTTTCAATGGGGGTCAAATGCAAAAACGCCCGCGTACCATGCGTTGGGTGTACGTTAAATGATCAAAGGTGGTCAAAATTGTTCCGGAGCCCCCCACTACTTAGTGCCTCATTATCATATTGTAGTTTTGGCTAGTAAAACCGAACAATTTCTTAATGCGATAAAAAAAAAACTATTGACAAGCAGTAACAACAAAAGCCAGAAGAACCGACTAAGGTCTTATGTGGCTACGGAAGAGCCCATCAGCCGATAGGCATGATGAGGAACTGGGAATAACGTTTAGGTGGTTTGTTAGAGCGCCAATCTCAACATTAATGTCAGGGTTGAGCAACGCTGGTCAGAACCTCACAAATAAAACACTTGAATAGTTCCAGATACCATGTAAGGCCGAAAGTGTTGGTTGTCGAAGTTTTATTACCAAGAAAAAAAGGGCGTATTCTTGCTATTAATTATACCACGTTGAGTACAACATACGAGTGCAAGTTAGAATTGCCAGACAGCTTCTGAGGTTATCCTAAAGCAATCATTACCCATTAGCATAAGAGTAACACCGTACGACGACGTTCGCAAATAATTCGCCATCCCTGGACCATAAGAATCTTAACATGATTCGGCAATACTCCTATGGCTGTGATTTTGAGAAGGATAAAAAAAAGGAAGAAAGCCTTGGAAACTTGTGTGACATTGGTGATCCCAGCAAAGATTCTATAAAAGCACAGTTATATCACACCGAGGTCGTGGTGTGATAGGCGCTCCTTGTTATGGCCTCGTGGTTTAATATCAACAAGGACGAGTTTCGGGTTTTTGTGGAAGTTTACCGGCAGTATCATACCGTGATCATACCTCACCGCTATCATCGGCCATACCGAGCCATAGCTGTTGTGCGGACGCCGTCGGCGTTGAAAGAGATACCACGTGTATTTAATTATCTCTAGTAACGCTTGTCAGCTCATACAAATACTCTCTGTTTGTCATTGTAAGCGAGGGAATCTCGTTTGCGTTTGCAAAGATTCAAGAAAAAAAAACAAATGTTCAGTTAGTTTTGTACAGCAACAATTATAACAGTTATTTAACTGGGTAAACGAGACATTTCAAGTCCCCGGCTAAAGTTTAGATTCTAGGGGTAGAGCACTGCACGGGCCGGGCTTACCCGAAAGCCCGGGCCCGGCCCAGCCCACGGGCCGGCCGGGCCGGGTAGAGCAGTTTTTCACGGGGCTCGGGCTGGGCTCGGGCACGGCGGGTAGCGTAGATTATTCCCGGGCCCGGGCCGGGCCCTGGTCTCGCCATAAATGTTTTTATCGGGCTCGGGCCCCAATGTAAAAACGGGCCCGGGCCGGGCCCGGGCCGCAAAAATCGGCCCGTGCAGTGCTGTATTCTAGGGTGCTCCCAATTACTTAAAATTTTTAAGTATAATTTGTTTTTATGTCGTTTTATTTAAAGTCGTTTTCTATTACATGAGCGGAAAATGTTTTAGTCCCCTGTCAGGCACTAAGAAGAAAACAAGTTAGCAAAAGTTCCACAATCGAAACGGCGGCCCTGAATAACCTGTAACATTGAAGTTTATACAGAACGTTTTTCATAAAAGGGACATTTTATCTGCCAAGTTCTACTTGCATTTACCTGCTACTTGCGTGCGAATGTTTTATCAGAGTGTCCGAAACGACGCCCTGTTGATGTGCTCATAGAGCTGAAAGGCGCAATTAACAATGCTTCCGTAATTTTCCACGAGACTCTGAATTAGCTACACTCTTCTAGCTTTATGCACACATTATTCTGGAGATGAAGTACATCACCTACAAGTTTTACTGCACTAGTTCTAATGGCTATCTCAATCTGTTATTGTCAACACTTAGAGTGGAGGATATCTGCCACATCTTGTCGCAATAACAGCGTTGCTGTAAAGTAATGTATTGATGTTATCCTAACTTAAGCCGATTCATTAAGGATCACTTATGACAACGATAAAAACGGACTAAAACGAATGTGATTAGCACTGGAAGTTAGTGCGTAAATAAGAGACACAGCGGCTGATTGTGATGCTATTGGTTTTCTTAAGTAATATTCTACACTAGAATTTATGAAAATTTAATTCCTTCTCTAAACCATAAAGAAGTTGTAGAGTGGTTTTGCTGCGCAGTTTCAACAATGCAGAATTTACAAAGTTATGTCAATGTTAAAGCTTATTACTGCACGTCACGTACAGTTTAGTTTTTGGAAATCTACCTAAAATAATTCAATCCTCCGGATCATTGTTCCTTGTTATAACAATCTATTGAGCTAAGGAACGATGATCTACAGCATTTTAAACCAACGGTTCTTGTAATTCTAGTCAAACAAATATCATATGTAGCACTTTTAACAAACTGCTCCAAAGAACCGATCATTTGAAGCTGTTTACCAAACGTCAATGCCGAAATATACTTTTTATTTCACCTGAAATAAACCAAGGGGGGGCATAGATCACTCGTTTAGAAACCACCAAGCTCCAGCTAAACAAGTCAGAATACAAAATAAAACAACATAAATCAGCACAAGCCAGCGTGTAACAAGCAAATAATGCGGCTAGCACCCATGGATTAGGCAATTAGGTGCGGTCAAGAAGACCACTGGTCGCGTTAACTAGCCCACGTAGAGAATTGTGGTTAAGATAACGATGTCACGTCGGGCTGAAACGTATTGCAGCCGTTCGTTGCACTCCGCCGCTTACTTTCTTGGAGACTCGTATGTCTCAGGCAAGCACCAATCTCTCGGGGTTCGATCATAGTAAAAAAAGAAAACAATAATCATGGTATATAAAGAAAAGAAAAAGGGCAGCAATTCCATCGGCTTTGCCGTACGAGGTAAACGTAGAAAATATACCGACCGTACCAAAAACCACCAAAGTATTTGCCACGTACAGTCTTGCTCTTTTCTCACCCCGTAAGCGTCCGCGCTTAACAACTGCTCCGTTGTCGAAGAGGAAAAAAAAAATCGGTTTGCTGTTTCTCACGTAATGCGCCCACGTAGAACTTCGGGGTTCTTTGCCCATTGGCACGGTTCGCCACTGGTGTCTCCTCCCGACTAAGCCTTCATCGCACCTCGTCCTTCTGCTCCCAGCGCCCAACTTCTTTCGAGCGCCTTTAATAAGAACGTATTGTGTCGCGACGTTGAGCCAAGCGACGACCCTGTTTGCCCTTTGTCTTCGTTGCGACTCCGCCCTCTGCTACCCTTTGCCCCGATTCACATCGATAGCCCCGGTTTAGGAAGAAAAGCGGCAGCTTTCAGGGCGCCAGCGTTCATGGAGGTCGGCGTGGCCTCTTCTGCTAGCGCGCATTTTGCCGCAAACAATAGGTGCGGGTCGAAGTTGCCACGTTGAGCCACTGTCGCTGCCTCACTCTTCTCAGAGGAGGCTCGTGAAGAGGGCTGAAAGGAACGCTGTTGAAGCAATGAGAGTAGCAGGGGGGCAGGAAGCCTTCATATAAATCAGGGCCCACTTTGTTTGTAAGATGGGAGCTTAGCGGGCTACGAACGACTGTCCCGTTACGATTCTTCGCGTCCAGGTCCCTTCATCTGCCTTTTAACGGGCTTGCACCAGCCTATTTGCTCGTTTGATGCATCTCTTTACGCTTTATTGCCTTATCCGCGATTTCTTTTTTCGTATCTACTCTCGACCGCTTCAGTCGCCATATTTTTCCTGGCTGCAACGCTCTCATAGTATTATTATAAGACACCCACGCTTGCGTTTTTAACCTATGCGATAAAAGAAAGAGGATTCAGAATTTGGCTGTAAACCTTCCACGCTTCAGGAATCATATCAAAATTAATTCGTAGCCCTCCACTACGGTATGCCTCATAATCAGAACTTGTTTTGGCACGTAAAACCCCAGAAACAAGAAGAAGAAATCATCTCAAATCATAAGACATTGTTTTAATGCACCTCATGGGAACAGCACCATTTGTGATGAGATGCGAAATAAAAGTCAAATAGTTTTTTTATTCATTTATGTAACAATTGCCAAATAAACGTATAAGTAAATTAGGGAAACCATTCTTTGATTCAAATTCACATAATTGGGCTTTTCCCCTTTCTGCTGGCCTTATACCAGGGAGCGCAGAGGACACCGAGTTTGCGCCTTGACTTGCTTTTATGGTTTGTGCTTGGGCAAGTTTTTGTTTGTTCACATGTCGCCTTTGTTATCTCACGCCAATGGCCAGTTGTACCGCTAAGGCAATCTCTTCAACTTCCAATAAGAAATATTTGTGTGTCCTTCCTTCTTTGTGTGTCCTTAACGTGGAGCGAAATGATCAGCACGATCTGAGACTATTTTGTTAAAACGGCCTCCAAAAAACAAGAAAATAGCCTCCTCGCGCAATTATTGGTCAGTGAAACACTAGTAAAGCAAAGCGACAGTTTTTGGAATGTAAGGGAGGTCAGGTCTGTTAAAGTGCTGAGGTGGTATTTCAGCAGAGGACGGGCTTTATTTATCGATCAAAGCATCTCTTTCTCAAATTGAGTTTAAAATAGTAGGCCTAGACCCCAAGCAGCTGATTAGAAGTTTGGGATGGATTTTGGTTGGTGCCATATAATAGGCTGCTCGTGCTACGAGCAGAATTGCGACACCAATTCTACCCCACAAGAAACATTATAAAAAGAATGTACGGAAAGAATACAGATTGCTCCATGGCGGGAGCGACGATTGGGCAGGCTATCAGGTGAGCGATATAGAGACTAGAAAGATCAATGTTTACACTGGGAATTCATTAACTGGCCAGCGACACGCGTCCTAGTGGCATGCGGCCAACGGATCGAATGATGGCGTTTTCATCCAACCACTATTATGCAATACAGCGGAAGCGCCCGGATTTCAGTGCGTCGTTTGTAAGCAGAACATAAGAACACGATCTGCGCTGGAAGGTAACGACAGTGCCGCTCCGCAGCGAGTGACTTACACAACTTTTAGTCAAACTAAATTTGCGTCCATGAAAAAAGACCTCGTCGCAGATAGGCTGAATCCCAATACTTGCATCAGATTAGTGGGTGAAATCGCACTCTCATATGGCAACCGACGTGAGCCACGCGTGATGGAGGGATTATTCGTGGTAGCTTGCAACACTGTGCATATGGCGCCGGAAATGCAGAACAACCCGACCAGGTAGCTTACTGCGGCATCTGTCTACACCAATTGTAGTCATGTCTCATCAGAATGTTAGCATTGTCTTTGCAGCTTCAGGATCGTGCCCAGGAACAACTGTAAGGTCTAGGAGCTGGCGCACGTATACACAGAAAAAGAAATATAGCAGGGGAATATAAGTAAAAAAAAACAATGCATAAAAAATAACAATGTTCAGAACAAAAGTGCACGTATACATGTAACCGTAGGCGCGAACTGCATACATAATAAAAAGGAGGAGAAGGGAAGTTGAACAATATGTGAAACTAAGACACAACAACGGAAAGCTCAGAGCAGAACAAAGACAGAGAGTTGTGAAAAATATCGAGATCATGAAAGTGGGCGTTATAAAGACTCTGTATTCTGTGGACGGTTGAGTGTTGGTGGTGACAGGCAGCAACATGGAAAGGTCTGTGTTCTCTGGTGATCTTGCGTGGAATACGGAACTTGATACAACTGAGGAGTTCGGGGCACATGAGGATACCGTGAAGGAGTTTGAAAAGGAAAAATAGGTCAGCGCGATTACGTCGGCAGTGAAGTATTATTATTATTTGATTTGTACACATATACACACAAGGACACAAATGGATTAAGGAGGGAGCAAGCTGACAACTGCCACCGAGAGGGGCACAACGCCTGCCTACTCCTATAGGAGGAGGGAATAGAGGAAATGAAAATATGAGAAAAGAAAAAGGAAATAAAGAAATGACGGAGACACGGACAGAACAAATAAAAAAATAAAAACAAAACAAAATACAAATAATGTCTATAAACGGGAGGCCAAGTCAGTGTCCTTCAGAAAACTTAGCAAGGCTCGATGGGCGTGGTCACGTCTTGCAGCGCTCCCCTTTGGAAAAAGGCAATCGTCAAGGGTCGCACATTGCAGCCCCATAAGTCTATACTCCTTAATTAGTAATGCGCGCTGCGCAACGAATGCGGGACACTCTAAAACTAGATGTTCAAGTGTCTCACAGGAGCCACAAAACGTACATGACGGGCTGTCCACACGTCCTTGTCGGTATAGGCGTTCGCGCACCAACACAGACCCAACCCTTAACTTGCATAACAGTGCTCTAGCACGACGGGGCAAGCCTCGACCACGAACGCGGGGAGGGAACGATCCGTCTGCAACACGCCGGTCTGGGTGCTGCTTTAGGAGGTGTCGGCGTATAAGGAGACGGGCGTTTTCAAACGTGCACGAAATGTCAGGGCAGTCACATTAAGGGCAATGGCAATAATCCAACAGTGCTAGAGCAGGGCACAGAGTCCGCGTTAGCAAAGCGGGTATGATATATGCTTAGAAACATTTTCTGGACCCGATCTATAATGTAACTGTTGGATCTAGAAATGCCGTTCCAGACGACCGACGCGTATTCGAGTTGAGGAAGACAGATTGTTGTGTACAACTTGCGGAACGGTGTAGGAGAACTGAATTCTCTCGACAGTCTGCAAACAGAGCCAAGAGTGCGCATGCCCCGCATTTCAACGCGTTTAGTGTGAGCTGAAAAGTGTAAGGTTGTATCAAAAAGTACACCGAGATCATTGATCTCATGGACCTTACACAATGGTACAGAATCTACTGAATAAGAAAAGGAAATGCTTGCTGTTTTGCGGGTGAAAGTCATGACTTTGGTTTTATCAGCATTCAAGGTGAGGTATGTGCACCATTTAGGAAAAGAAAGCAGGTCAGACTGCAGGATGCGACAGTCATCAACAGTGTGAATTGCCTTAAAAATCTTTATGTCATCGGCATATAGAAGGAATGAAGAATGCCGAATGGCGGAAAGAACATCATAATAAAAATTAAAAAAAAGGAGTGGTCCTAACACTGATCCTCGAGGAACGCCGCTGGTTACCATGTACGAAGAAGTCGTTTGGCCGTTGACGTTAACAAAACGTGATCTACCAATAAGATAACTCCGCAAGAGATTTATAGTTGACGAGTCAACACCAAAGTGCGTAAGCTTGATGAGAAGCACTGAGTGGCTTACCACATCAAAAGCTTTACTGAGGTCGCAATATACGGTGTCTACTTGCCCCCTCTGAGGTACCGGCGTGGAGATATGTGTCATGAAGCTTGCGAGATTTGTGATAGTGGAGCGGCCGGTGAGGAATCCATGCTGATTCGGAATCAATGTGTTCTTCACAGTACAAGACAACACGTTGTGAAGAGCAAGCTCAAAAACCTTAGACGTGGCGCAGAGAAGAGAAATCGGGCGATAATTTGAGACATCGGTTTTACAGTCAGACCTAAATACAGGAAAAACACGAGCAGTTTTTCACATGCGAGGGAAAGTAGAAGTATTCAGAGAGCTATTAAATATAGATGTCAATACTGATGCAAATATACCACCGTACGCTTTTAAGATTGTGGAAGGGATGCCATCAGGACCGCAAGATAGGCAAGGCTTCAAGCGCTTAAGGCATTCGCTGATCAGCTTTGCATCAAACAACACAGGACTAGATGTAGGAGCCGTTGTGGGCTTCTGACTGACACCAGCGTTGAAACCTGAAGGTTTATATCAGGAAGAGAAATGGGCAGCAAAACAATCCGCCACTGCTTCGACTTCTACTCCACTAGAGTCGAGCAGGCGAAAACACTCTCCGCGATTACTAGTACGCTTGCGGATATACTTCCAAAATTCCGCCGGCTGGACGGAGGCGCTCTTCTCCAAGAATTCAATATATGAGTCATGATCCCGCTTATAGAGGCGTTTCCAGAGAGTTCGAAAAAAGCGGAATTCTTCTCTCCACTCATCAGGCACCCTAATTCTGGATTTACGGTGCGCACGATCTTTATGCTTTAGGGCAGCTATAAGTTCAGGTGAGAACCAGTGGGGATATTTAGAGCGCCTAGGACTGTACTGAGGAATGTATTGGCGCATACCGCTCAAAACAAGCTCCGTAAATTGATCTATTTGGTCATCAACATTGGTTTTATCTGAGACCAGGGACCAATCTCTGGTGGACAAGAAATCGTACAAGCCAACATAATCACCCCACTTGAAAGCAATGCGAGAAGATTCATTAATGCCAGTGGGGAAGCTCTGCCTCAAGGTTGACACAGAGGCAGTTATCTTAATTGAGGGGTGAAACCTATCGGGACGGACAAGGGAAATGTCAGAACGGGAGACATCTATAGCTTGAGCATTCGAAAGGCAAAGGTCTAAAACGTTGCCACAGGAATTGGTGATCAAGTTGTGCTGCTGAAGAGAACAGAAGGACAGAAAGTCCAACAACAGGCTGCATTTGTTCTCTATGTAATGATTATAATAAGAATATGTAAGCGTGTTACAATCAATTCCTAGTGTATTAAAATCACCAAGGAGGATTACTCTGTGCTTGCGATGGGAGGATAAGACACTTTCAATAGAAGAGGTGACCTCATCAAACAAAGCAGGAGAAATATTTGGTGGAACGTCCAAGGTTCCGATTAACAATTTTTCACAGCGCACTAGGCTGACTTCAAGCCAAATCGGTTCCTGTACACTTTCTATGTCGCTGCGCCTTACACATGTCAGTGAGTTGTCAACGGCAATAAGTACGCCACCACCTTTTTGCTTAACTCCACTGAAGTCCCGGTCACTGCGAAAGACGTTATAATGTGGCGGAAAAAAGTCTGAGGAAGAAATTTCATTGCAGAGCCAAGTTTTGGAAACAACAAAAATAGGAAAGGAAGACGAAATGACATTGGCGAAAAATTCACGTGCCTTGGTGCAAAGTCGACGAACGTTCTGGTAGAAAATGCCCAGATTGCACACCACTTTGGCAATAATAATAATAATAATAATAATAATAATAATAATAATAATAATAATAATAATAATAATAATAATAATAATAATAATAATAATAATAATAATAATAATAATAATAATAATAATAATAATAATAATAAGCGCTGTTTTCCCAACCGTTCGTCTTTGCTTAGCGCTCCACTACTCAGCCATAGGTAATGGCTGGTGCTAGAGGGAATAACGCCACATCAGGGAAATAGAGTTGGCCACCACATCAGGGGAAACATATGTTGAAAGCTGCGAAAATCCAGGCAATTAATAAAGTTCACTGTTAAAACGTAGTCATTACAAGAGAACAGAGCTTTAAAAAGAGAGAAGCGCGTTCCCTTCGAGAACAGGATAAGGAGTTTGAGAGCGCAGAAGCGTGCTTCAGGAAATGGTCAAAAGAAAAAAAAAAAGTCGACGAGGAGTCCTCGCTACTCTTATTTTGAGGAAAATGCAACGCAGCGAGAAACTTCCTCCTGTTAAGTGCGGCTTGGGAGTACTAAGCAAGCAGCAGCATAACAATATTATTTAGGCTGCCTCTATCAATTTGTTTACTTTTTTGTTTGATGCACAGAAGCAGAATAAACGTTGCATGTTCAAAAGGCAGACGAGACCACAATGACGTAATGAAGAAAGAATCTACATGGTTCGCAAGAGAGCCTCTAACTCTTCCCTGTTCGTTTCGTGTAATTCTGTCTCTCCTCAGAGTAGTTCTTGTTTACTTTTTTAAGCCTTTTTTCGAGCCTGCAACAAGAAGTTGCATCCTGAGAGTACAGTCTTGAAGAAAGTTCTAGAGCTCTCGCTAACCGACACTGGAAAGAGTGAACTGTTCTGAAGAAATATTCGTTTGCGCAACCACTCAACCGGGAACGCGTTCCTGGCTTCATGAAACGACGGACTTATGTGTACCCGCTGTATTAAGATGCGGTTGCGACTGGTTGAGTGTTAAGGATAGTGTCTGGTCATTCTTAATCTTGATGCATTTTGAACCTGTTCCTTTTCTTTTTCAGAAAAAAAAAACATCTGCTAGCCACCTCGGCTTGAAAATATATCCAGAAGACTGCACTAAAATGTTCTGGTTTTCTGCAACATGGGACGAGCGTCAGCTGGATATTTAGTAGGGTCGGCACTCCTGAGCGAGGAACATTGAATATGCCGATGCACTTTGTTGCAATAAAAAATCGAACATATGATAGCAGAAACAATATTTCGGTATCAAGATATACACTATGAAATTCGAAGAGGAGAAAACTTAGCTTTGAAAAAACGTCACTCTTGGCTGTCAACATCATTTTAGTGAAGCATTGTATTTTTTGTGCAGTGTAGCTAGGATCGTTGCGAACCTCTTTGCTTCCCTTCATGAAATTTCCGTTAGCGTTTGCCAGTGCGAAGACTAGGCATATATAAAGCTTAATCGATGATATCACGGAAAATGCAGCTTCTTAATCTTTTTACTGCGCGTCGCGACCAAACAAAATTGTCAGCGGCAAAGACGAGCGTTGATTACAGACCTACTTTCTTCGCCTAGGCACGCGGAAGCTATCTGTTGGGAACACATCGGTGCCGCATCAAAGATTTTGTCAGCCAGCCGAGTCATTATTCGGTCCGGGATAGAGCACCCACACTATGGCGATGTCGCGATGCCCGGCATTCATTTGCAAATTTGGCGGGACTAATTACGTAGCCAAGCGGACCAAGATATCTGCGACCTTGCTAACATGGTACTTGCTCCAAATGCCGAAGGGTATCATTATGTCCGGATCGCTCGATCCTTGTTCACTTGATTTCAGCGACCAATTCACTTCCCCGGTTTCGTCGTACACTCGACGTCGTGAAATTACAAAGTTTGCCGGCAAGCCTGGTTGATTCGCCATGCTGCGGTTTTCGTGCTGCATCTCCTGGTGGCTTTTTAGGCTATTGGCTATTTGTGTTTTTATTTTCAGGAACCGATAACAACTGTCTGATTCTCAGTATTCGTGGGTTAGCTTTCATCATTGTACTCGCGTCCGTCCTGCATTGCTTCCGGGTTCTTTTGTTGAGCTAATTGTCTTATTTTACGTGTGTGGGCACTCATATATAGTTATTTCTTTTTGTGCGTAACCCCTTGGCTACTTGGCGTGGAATGAACCATGTGAAGAAGTAAATAATTGTTCGTCGCGGTTTCTCATGGTTGAGTGTTCATCGAGTTCGTTCTCCATTGAAGTGGGCAGCTATTGCCGATCACGCTGGAAAGCGAGTCATTCCTGAAACGTTTTCAATTGAACGATTCTTCTATACCGTGGCTGAAACAACAATGATTCTAACATTAAAATCGTTGATGAGCGGATTGGCTGGCTGCGAGCGAAGTGACCTGCAGCGAGCGAAGTGACCTTCGTGTTGTGTATCACTTCAATGCAAACTGAGCGCCGAGAACACACCACACGCACAAAGCTACGAGCCACCGACGCACCTAGACTCTACCCCGAACGCAGATCGCTTACAACATACCACATACGCAGTTGCAGCCGGAGTAGAATGTCACCCCTCCTCCCTCCCCTCCCCCCGATGCCTCGCAACGTTTTGTGCTTCACGCGTGACGGATGACGGGCCGGTTCCTGCCCACTTACCTCCTTTTCGCGCGGGCGAAATTAAGCCGCGATCCTCGGCTCTCCTCGCAGGCTCTCCTCGCACACACAGCATAGGGCGCGCGGCGACGGTGTTATTGACCTTGTATTTCACACGGAACCTCACGGCGACACCGACGGTGACAGCATAAGTGCGCCTGGAGTGTCCATATAATTGCTATCGCAGTAAGAGAAATCGCTCGCGAAAGTTTGACAGTTTGAAAGGGCCTGTACAGAAATGCCTCTTATATATCTTGAAGCGACTCCAGTTCATCATGGAGCCCCCATGTATTTATTGTACATGAAAAGGTGGTTGATAGACATCTGTCACCTTTTGAAGTTCTTCGCTGAAAAGACCTGGGGAATCTCCACAAGCGCTATGCTTCAACTATACAGGGTACTTTTATTGCGACACTCAAAATTTATATGGACACTCAAAAGCAGATTTCTGCCGTCGGTGTCGCCGTCGCCGTGAGGTTCCGTATGACGTCAATGGAGATGACATCGTCGCCGCGCCGAACGCTGTATGTGCGAGTGAAAGGGCGCGAGGGGCGCGCGCTTTCACGGGGAGTGAACGCACGGCGGAGAACAAACGCGCGTTCTGCGCCGTCCTCCCTTAAGGGCTGCAGAAGTAGGCGTCTCCTTCCTCCTTTACAATCACCATATATGTAGAGCAAACGCGCCTTCTTCCGACGCGCGAGAGGCCGTGGGGGAGGGGGGGGGAGAGGGAGGGAGGGGAGGCGACGTTTAGCTGCGGCACCAAGTGCCTATTTATATCAGAGGCTCCGGCAACAGTCACCGACGCCGCACGCGTTTCATGCGAACGCGGGCAAAACGCCGACGGCGTCGACAACAGTTCTGCGTGTTGCCGGTGCTGCTGCATGTCCAAGTTTATACAGCTGATAAAGCTAATATCATTAATCCGTACAGCTAGCTCTCTACAAATTTGCTATCGCAATTGATGCTTCGCCTTTCAGGTGAAACTGCGACAACTTTTTTCTCGGCCTTTTGCGGTACAGCTTGCCAGCATTGACTAACGCAAGTAAAACAACCATTCACACTATACAACGTGTTAAGACCCAGGCACTCGGGATTTGTCAAGGTCTTCCTCGAAGTGCGTCCACGGTGGCAACTATCGCAATCGCCAGAGACCACCTCATCAAGACCGTTGAAGCACTAAGAGTGCATGTAAGGCACTTTGCACGGACTCTCTGCCCCAATCTAGCCTTCTGCCTGCGGAGAGACCACGTGCCTCGCTCTTCCGAACCGCACATCGTGAGGCTATACCATCTTGCTGCACGCCTGCAGCGAGACCTTCGACTCCTCCTTGGTGCCTCATTCAGCCGAAGATCAACCTGACAATACCTGCCGTCCGGAAAAAAGCCGATATGTAATCGCCGGCTCTCAAACAGCTTACCTTACTCCTATTATATGAGAAGTATCAAAATTACACCCACACATACACAGACGGCTCGGTCCTGCCGACCAGGTATACCGCAGCTATGGTGATTTCAGCAAAAAGCACCGCTATCAAGTTGAAAACGTCGCACTTGATAACGTTTACGACAGCGGAGCTCGCAGCGCTTCGAGTAGCACTACACTCTATTAATGGCGAACCAACACACACAAATGGTCGATTTTCTGTGACTCGAAGACGGCACTGCAGTGTTTACTATCAGACTTACGGCGGGTCCGCATGAACAGTTGGTATTTGAAATCACAGACGTCATACACCACATGACTGAGAAAGGACATGAAATAACTTTTCAGTGGCTACCAAGTCGTTGTGGCATCATGGGCAATGAACGTGCCGATCAAGCTGCTAGTTCAGCTCATGCAGAATACAACCGCCTATCAATCCCTCTGTCTAGGACAGCTGATGCAAGGGTGCTCCGCCTACTTGCACGCCAATGCACTGCGTCAGAGTGAAATGAACCAGATTTTATGCACGCCGTTTATACCCCCAGGATCCAACTGACTTCCACCAGGACTTCCCCGAAGAGACGCGATCCTTTTATGTAGGCTATGGTTGGGCGTCACGTTTACCAATGCCTACGCGTTCCAGATAGGGATGACCGACACAGCAGCATGTGGCGATTGTGGCGACGTGGAAACAATTCGCCATGTTCTTTGCCACTGCCCGCAGTACAGTGTGCAAAGACAATCGCTCTCCGTCAAGCTGAAGCAGTTCGACGACCAGCCTCTGTCGGAAGAAACAATTATGCAACATCGACGCCACTTACATAGAGGTGTAAGATTATTTTACCACTGAATGGCAAAAAAGAGGAAAGCATGAGAGACATCAGAAGGCCGTGCAAGCGCTACTACGCTACTTGAGATCGAGCGGTCTATGTGAACGCCTGTGATTGGAACGCCTTTTCTGTGACCTGTTCCTGTTGTGTTTTCTTTCTCTCTCTCTTTGCCCTCTTTCCAACCCCCATCCCAGTGCAGGGTAGCAAACCGGAAACTCGCCTCTGGTTAACCTGCCTGCCTTTCCTCTCTCGCTCTCTCTCCTTCTCTCTCTTTTAGTGCGCGGATTTTTTTTTCTTTTTGTTCCTTTATGTGTCTTTTCTGCAAAACTGCTTTTTCAAAAATAAGCACTTCATTAACGTAGAGGTAGGCGGTAATCCATCACGTAAGAGGGAAACGCGTATTTTCTGGAAAACTGGAAGAATAAGAATATGAGAACCACAGCAAAAAACAAAAACCGCCTAATTTTGAGGGCCAGGAGAATCTGAGACGCTCCGATGGAAACCATGGTTGGGGGAAAAATACAAAGAAATAAATAGGAACACGACAAGAAATGACAACGCTGTGGAGCTGGAATTGGGACGACACTTTCAACGCGAAAGGCTGACAAAGCGACTGCACAAAATACAAGGGTATAATTATGATCGATCACGCCATGACCGAAAAGAATCAATATGCATGAGCCGTGTAAGTTATATACAGCCAAATTTTTATCCGTTTTTTTATCTGACGGACTCATCATAGTTGGGATAACAAAGAGATCACGAAGTAGATTTGTGTGCGATAAGATTTGTTTTGTCGGCCCCAACGGAACGAGAAGAATTAAGTTATGGGGACGCTGGCTTAAGAACAAATTACGGGTGCCTAAATCCGAAGAACCTCCTCATGGAAGTTAAGACTGAGCTAGGCCTCGTCACTTGGAGCAATAGCTGGATCTGGATGATGTCTAAAGTTGTGAAATAGCAGAAAAATATGGGGTTAGAAGTAAAACTTGATTTGAACTTACGCATTGTTATTGTGCATAAGATTGGCACGCTTCCAATGTAAAATTCTCACATTTTAAAGTTTCATATAATTTAACCACTAAGTATGCCAAAGTGGATAAACAGATTGACGAAAAAGAAATGCGAATCACTGAACGACCGTATTTGAGGCAAGGTGAAGGCCGTGGACATTGTAACCGGTTTGAAGTTGTAACCAACTTCAAACATAGAGGTGTAAGATTATTTGACCACTGAATGACAAAAAAGAAGAGGAAAGCATGAGAGACGTCAGAAAGGAGAATAATGTCGGGCTAAGTAAAGGCGACAACGTACATCATAACACACAACATACTCTTAAGCAAATGTTGAAGGCGACATGAGTAACTGATAAAGTAGAACGAATGAGCCCGTGAGAAATATTGGGCCCGGATTGCAGTCATGCAATCTCCATAAAATAATTTCTTAAGCATCACCTCGCACAGTTGAAAGTTAAGTGAACAGGCTGAAGTAAGCGATAATTGGCGTCTCGAATACTGTTAAGAATTATGCGCTTCCGGAAGAAGCCGACTATTGTCTGCTCACACTCGGTCACGCCCACCAACGTAGGAATGAAACTATGGCCTGAAAGACTGCTTATCGGTGTCACGGCTGTCGGGTCTCGCTAATTTAAATTTTCTTGAAACACTCGACCTGTCTGGAACCACGCGAAACTTAAGACCAGACCACGTGTACGCTACGCCTGCCGCGCCTCGCGAGGAGTGGCGGTTAGCATCTACAAAGGACGCGCGCCAGGGCACGCTCACTCTTGGCCAACGTTGCTCCCGGCCGCTCCTGGCTAGACACCTTGGTAGACATCGCATTGTATTGATAGCACTTAAAAATGCGCAATTAGTATTTGTCTACTATCCTTGCAGGACAAAGCTCATACTGCCAGGGGGAGCACAAGTGCGAGCACGCACTCTGCCGCCCTGGCATGCACATAGCAAGCGCACTATAGTTGCGCGTAGCTGCAGTCTGCTGCGTCTGCTGCCGTGCGTAGATACCTTGGCCGCCACTGGGTGCCATCACGAGCCATCTCGATGTCCAGTTATGTCGAGAATCGCGTGCTCCGATTGGCCTCTGTGGGTAACATCGCTCAGGGGCGTGGCGACACGAGCCGGCCCAAGCGCCCACATCTGACTGGGACAGGTCGTTCGTTTGCTTCCCGAGTTGCAAACCTTCGAGGTGCGTCATCTTATAGTCGAAGCTCGTTACGTGAGAAAGCTGTTCATCGCCAGTCAGGAGTGTGGCATCCATGGATGAGCCAATGTTCGCGCTGCCGACGTGCTCGCACGAGCGAAGACTACGTTTCTTTCGAGCGTCAGAAATTGTGGGATTGCCGTAGAGATCATTGCGAATCAAAATGTGATACTCGTGCCACTTGCCATGAAAAAAATAACCCAGCCGCGTGCAGCTATCTAGTACTCTGTATGTGTTGCCAACAGCGCCCGTCAATTTCCGCTGAAAGATCCTAGGAACAGAACATAGAAGCCAGGTGACGTTAAAGCCGTAGGCGTGACACCGCAAGTGGAGGATATTGAGGGGGCGATGAGAAAGATAAATATTGCGCTCGCAGTATTTACACTCGTACTAGGTCTTATTGAAAAATAATTTCGGTAATGCATTCCTGGTAGGCACAATACGCATCTCAAGGCGTTTTGAGGCTTGAAAAAAAAAAAAAAAGCCCGTTCAGGGCCCCTTTAACGTACTCGTGCAAGCATGACTATGCTCGCCTTCACGTGTAACATTGACAAGAATTACAAACAGGCTGCACACTATACCAGGAGGACAGAAAAACATTTTGTTCACGCTTCCGCGCGTCCCAAATTTTGCTCAAGTACCAAAGAAGACAGCCTCTCGCAGATTCAAGTTTAGAGTTTTCTTTCTTTTTTTTTCTGCCGCTGAGCCACAGTTCGCCAAAATTAATGACTCGAGGCTGGAGACCATTAGAGAAGGACGCTTTTTTTTTTAGTCGCAGACGCCACAGCGTGCGCTGGAACGAATCGTCGACAGCAGTGACTGCTTATGGGATTTCTTTTCAGAGGTTCCCTCTGCGGCGTTCTCGCTAGTCGCGGCTTCCATCGCCACATTTGCGATGCCTCAAGGCGTATCCTTGTTGCCCCGCGAAGACATCCACGCATGGAATCCTTGATATTCTGCAAACAAGAAGTTCACTAGCTACTAAGCAAGAGAGATGGAAATAGAGATGAAGGGCGCATAGGAAGGCAGGGAGGCTAAGCAGAGGTACGAGGAGGAGGAGGAAGGACACGGAGAAGGCAGGGATGTAAACCTTAAATGTGTCTGAGTGGTTACCCTACGCTGGGGGACGGGAAAGGGAAAACATACAGAAGAGAGGGAGAGCAAGGAAAACCGAGGTGAATTCACGCACGCGCGTGAAGGGCACCACTAAGTCAAGGGCAGTTCACACAGGTCAGTCACCTTGAAGAAACACAAAAGTGCCTTCACAGCCTTGTAGACCGATGGGCGGTGCTTGAGTAGCGCCTGCAGCGGACTACGGTCGACTTACAGTCGTTGTAATGTGATAGACAGTACTTGTCCCTCTGACTGAAATCAATGACGGTGGCACAATAAAGGCTCAATGTTCACTTCTCTGTCGCAGACGCCGCACGCCGCACTTCCAGTCATTCCAATCATTGTGGTCTAAGCCTTCGTGAAGACCATTTCCAATTACAGCCGGTACAGAAGCGGTGCCTCACGCCGATGAAGGCCGGTTGGAGGTGGAAGCTGGGAGGAAGGGTTCAGTTCGTGTAACCTGCCGCGCCTTATTATTGGGGTCTCCCACTCGGATAAAAAGAGCATGCCGTGCCAGGGGACGGAGCTGCCTTGTAGCGTCTGTCCTGGAAGCAGGAATGGAAACGCGGCGATCTTCTTGTGTGACGTAACCAGAGGTAATTGCGTATTACTGCCACGGCCACAAAGAACAAGCACAGAAAGAGAGAATCAGTCGCAGGTAAGAAATATAAAAATAAATAAAGCTAGAAAAGCAGCATGGGTGGTGCCCAGCACAGAATAATTGATCTTGTCCCTGACAGTGCGCCTTATTTTGGGCACTGTACATTGCAGCGTCAAACACGTCGGCGCTAGAAATGGTAATATCAATGCTTATTTATTTTGCTAGGCAGTGATTATTTTTTCGTGGCTTTATTTTCACGGATCAACTTCCGGTTCGGATGCGAGCGCACATCTGTTCCTAGCGCTCTGACTCTCTTCGACTGTTACGCGCGCTGTTCGCGTTTAACCTTCATCTGTGTCACATCCTCTTCTTCGCTGTTGCATCGGCCACGCGTTGAGACAAGCCTCGGAAAGGAGCGCTGCTTGTTGGCCATTTTAGGGCCGCTTTCTAGCGCCAGCGGGTGGCCTTGCTAAGCCTAATGCATGGCCACGGCGGCATTGATGGCCGAGCCCGGGTCATCGCAGCTACCACCTTCTGTCGACCATGAACAACAACACCCAGAACAATCAGCTTTGACGTCGCCAGCCCAGGACTTAAGCAACGAAGCGGCTACGCAGCGTCCCGAAGGCGTTCCAGGAGCGTCTACCATGGGACGCTCTGCTGAGGCCCATGAAGAACGATGTGAGCATGCTACCACTGACCAACAACATAGACGCGAACGCCAAAGACGAAAGAACAATCGGGAACCCAACGAACGCAGCCGCAGCCACCACCGTCGAGACAGAGACCACTCTGCAAGCCCGTCAACGACGACCGGCCCGGTATCGAAACGAACGCGGCGCGACTCTTTCACGTCATCGGTCTCCGAAGATGCGTCCACCCTTTCCAGTGACGAAGACGGCATGCAAACACAAGCAGCACCAACATCCTCAAGCCAACAATCTGATATGTCGCGGGATCGAATCCCGGCCACGGCGGCCGCATTTCGATGGGGGCGAAATGCGAAAACACCTGTGTACTTAGATTTAGGTGCACGTTAAAGAACCCCAGGTGGTCCAAATTTCCGGAGTACCCCACTACGGCGTGCCTCATATTCAGATCGTGGTTTTGGGACGTAAAACCCCATAATTTAATTGTTTTTGATATGACAACGCCACGACCAACTTTCGACCAGCTTTGTGAAAAGCTTTCGACCCACGCACCAGTGAGGGAGCAGTCGCCTACCACGTAGTCGGTTCTTGTGCGACACATTCTACCTTCATAACTGCTGATGCCGACGACGCAACGGTACTTGAAATCCTGGTGATAGGCTGGACATTTCTTATTGTGGGGTTTTAAAAAATAAAATAAAATATTTACCCCTGCCTGCACCATAAATATAACAGGCTCGACAGAAGACCGGGTCTCAAGCAGCACACAGCCAAAGCACTCCGATATATACACTGACTCCCAATATGCGTTGCATGCTTACAAGTCTCGCCACACAGCCTCATCAGAATTACTCCTAGTCAAGCAGGCCTTCAGGCGCGCGGGGACCCGCGGGGTCACTTGAACACGTCACTGGACTTCACTGGATCCCTGGTCACCAGGGCATCGAGGGAAATGAGAGAGCCCACGAGGTGGCGCGCGCCCTTCTTTGCAACCACGTCGTCTCCCGGGATACTTCAGAAACTCTCAGCACCAGCAGAAACAGCTGGACAAAAGGACCACCGTATGACCCAGACAGACCTCTGAGAGCATCAGCCAACCGACGCAAGAGGGAACTCCGTGCGAGTGTCCCGCCAGACCCAAACCCACTTCCCGCGGGTCTTCCCAGGTCGGGGCAGGTGCTGCTGCATAGGCTCCGTTCCGGCTTCGGCCTCACACCGGATGTGCTGGAGTGGTGGCGGCAGTACCGGCCACGCCGGGAGAGACGCCCCTTCTCCTGACTCCCTTCCATCGCACAAACCTGGCCCCTCGACATCCTCTGAGGACCAAGGAGCACCCCAGGAGTCGCACAGGTGACCTGACTGCGGCGTGGCCACACGACTATCCGCAGCCCATTGGTTTTGGGAGTGCCAGCGCTACGCTATAAGCAGCGGGACCGCAACCTGAGGGCGGTGCGAGTGTCGTCCTACAAGGAGTGGATTAGGCCGGCAACTGGATCAGCGGATTCCGACAGGGCCATTCTGGACTCGCTCTTGGGTTTCGCCAAGGACACGCAGCTTCTAGGACGGCTCTGAATTCCTCCCCCCTCCCCTTCCTATTCCACATATTAGGCCGTCGAGCCATCGCTCAATAAATACATTTTATCATCATCATTTTCACGGTCAGGAGCCGGTAACGTCGAATCTTGTGCAAATGACATTTATATTGAAAAATTCTTTATGCAATCCGAAGATCGACTGCTTGTTGCATCTAAGCAAGCTAGTACTTAGTCTCAAGTGGCGGGTCTAAAGCCCGCATGTTCCGCAATTCGAACTTGCTCCTTTTATTTCAGCAATATTGGACTTCTTTTTCATATGAACCCTCCGATTCACTGTTGAACGGTCCTGATAGTTAGATACCGGCATTCGCATGACGATTCCTTGTACACTGCACCACACCTGTCACCGTGAGCCTCTGTTCTCTGCTGACCATGGTTCAGAGACATATACGCGTAGGTCCTCGGCAAATGCGACCAGCTTATAGACACTATTTTGATTTCTGGAATGTTCCACGCTGCGTGTCTTTTTCCACCAACAAATCTACCCAGTGGATTTCTTTTCAGTTCCCCTTTAGCGCCCTTATATTAGTTTCTTTAATAGCACTGGTCCCGTAATCACAAAAAAAAAGCCCTCGCGATAGAATTGTTGGGAAGACCAAATTCCAGCCAATCCTGACGCTGAGCATATTATTAGCGAACGCAATCTTCCAATAGAAAATGACTGCTATGAATGATAATTAAGTTTTGTGAATACGGACCAATATGTGCTTTCTGAAAGCATAGGGGAACGTGAAAGACTGTAACCGTTCTCAGGCGCTTCCATTGGGTTTGTGCGAACAGATTCTTGTCATATCTTCTCAACTTTTCTACCCCTTCTTCCCAATTCAGAGTAGCCTGCCGGACAGTTAGTCTGTTTATTCTATTCTCTATCTCTCCCGGGAGAGTGTATTAGCAATTAATTATTTGGGCTCCATCTGCCGCCTTCCATAATTGGTACAAAGCAGAAAAGACTAAATTGGACATCATTATACGCGGCGCCTACAAGCTAGCCTTAGGACTGCCAAACAACACCAGCACTGAACTTCTATTCCAATTAGGACTCCATAACACCCTAGATGAATTAATCGAAGCACAGTGTCGGTCTCATCTGGAGCGTCTCACCCTCACAGAAACGGGCCGGCACATTCTAACTAAACTCGGCATCACCTACCACCGTCAACATGGATACAAATACCCAATTCCACGCGACGTACAGACTTGGCTACATGCCGACCCTATTCCCAAAAACATGCATCCGGACTACAATAAAGAACGTCGGAAGGCAAGGGCTGCCTCCCTCATTAAAGCCTATGGCGACACCACGGGCGTCACCTTCGTCGACGCAGCTGAATATCAAGACGGACACCGCTTCGCCGCGGCTACCACAGTAAGCAGCTCGCTCAAACATGCCGCCAGCATCGTAACCCAAAACGCCGAGACGGCCGAGGACGTGGCCATCGCCCTGGCCACCCTTGATCCGGACTGCCATACCATCGTGAGCGATTCCCGCACGGCAATCAGCAATTACATCAAAGGTCGCATTTCAAAACAAGTGCTACGCATCCTAAACCAAGCCCCTCACTCACTTGAAAGCAAATCACTCTCGTCTGGTTCCCAGCGCACGCTGGCGACGTACATCCGCACCTCACCAACCTCAACGAGGTCGCTCACTCCGTAGCACGAGGCCTTGTCAATCGTGCCGGAGACAGCGCAGGTGCACCCGCGGAACGCGATCGCCTCACCAGCTACAACGACCTCACGAAATCATTCTATCTCAACAGAAGAACCTTCCCCATCCCTCATCACAAGCTAAACAGAGTACAGGCAACCACCCTTCGCCTGTTACAGACAAACACGTACCCCTCACTAACACGTTACCATAGGATCTACCCGGACACATACCCTAGTAACATTTGCAAGATCTGTAAGACTGAGGCAGCACCGCTTCCCCACATGCTATGGGAATGTAAAAACCAATATCCGACAAATATTACCGTGACCCTCTCGTCGAGATGGCACGCCGCCCTGCGCAGCTCCCAACTCGACGACCAACTCTGGGCTACCCAGCAAGCCTGCGAGGCGGCGAAGAGGCAAGACCTCGATGTCCCCACGTGGGAGGCCTAGGCCCAGCCAACTAAACTGCTGGTTTAAATAAAAGTTTGTTCCTCCTCCTCCATCTGTTGAGTAATCAAGCGAAGGTTTCCCTTTGCTCCTTGGGTACAGGCGCCATGGAGATTATTTCTTGTTACGAGCATTTTAGTGTTCAAGAAGCTCGTGAGAGGCTATAGGGATTGCGCTTGAGCTGTGTCACGGGCTTGGGAAAGCGGTGAATGTGAACACGTGCAAGTGAGGCAGAACAAGGTGGGGATTTGGACAAGTGGGAAAGGTTCAGCCATGACGACGATCTGCGATGAATTCCTTATTTTGAAGCTTGAGCAGCGCCATAAGGCAACGCGTACTACACAAGCAAAGGACGAAAAGGACGAAAAAAGTAAGAAGCTAGCAAGTACACGTTACCTTCTTACGTTACCTACCTTGTGTCATCGTTACCTTCTTAGTTCTTGTTTTTTTTCTTTTGTTTACGTAGAGCGCTCTGCCTTCTGGCGCTGTTAAAACATCTGTATCACCGCAAATATTTGCTACACGTAGGTGTGGCGCCCCTCCGATAAGCAAACATCGATCCGTAAACGTCTCATCACGCCTGTTTCAAGGGTCGATTTATTAGGTTTTACCGCGACGTGGGTTTTACGTCCCAAAGCTACAGGTGAGCTGTGAAGGACAATGTAGGAAGCGTTGGAAATTCATTTGAGCTAAGTGTGCTATTCAACCCAGTCTGAATCTTCAGTACACCTGCGTTTTTCCACTCACTCTCTACGCCAACTTAGTACTCATCGCAGCGAAGTCTCCCAGGCCGGTAACCAAGATTACGACTTCCCGTTCAGCGAGACAACACAGCAACTTCAGAGCCACAGTGAAAACTACCGCGTCCGCGACGTACACGCATCACAATAGGTCGTTGATTCACCGATGAATGTTCGCCAAAATAATGGAATTAATTAATCGTTAGTAATGTACTCTCCATACGAAGCCCGAGTATTGCTATCACATTAACGCCACACCTTGACGTGGATTTGAGCTACAGCGCAACCAGCGCTATTTAGTAAAACTGCTTTCCACCACTATGTGCACGACTGTTTACCCGGCGGCTTTCTGCATTTAGTTATGTGCAGGCGTAAAACAGTTGGGCAGTGACTAATATTAGTACAGCTACTTCTGATTGTTTTCCTCAAACGTATTAATGCTGTAGGGGTAAGGTTTACAAAATACCTCAAATGTATAGCAGTATTCGAACATACTGCAACATAATTCCCAAGTGTTTGCTATAAGAAAATCAGAGAGCAAGGTGCGCCTAGGTACCGCAGTTTAGAATCAGAGGCCAGAAACAAAGGCGCCACCAACACGCGGGATTTTGTGGAAGACTTGGAAGAAACATTAAACAGAAAGAAGCCGCACGCATGTGGTGGCTATACATTCGGGATCTCTCCCTCTATTTATGTCTATGTTGGTATGGCTTTCTTCGTGCTAAACTCTACGTAAAATTGTAATAGCTATACCAACCAGACATTCTACCAAAATCTATTTTACCAAACATACACCATGCAGCGGTGGGCTACGTGAAAAGATCACAATAAATACGGTTATATTACTTTGTGAATGTTAGGGCGAAAATTGTCAAATCTGGTGCATGCAAACAAGAGACCCCTTTCCATTAATGGAGCATTTCACCAAGCTTCGGAGGAGGAAGGGAAGGAAGGTAAAGCAGGGAGGTGAGCCAGACGCGAACCTGGGTCGCTGCATTACGCGAGGAGAAGGGGTTTATCGGATATAAAGAAATAAATTTGGATGGAAGAAGGAAGGCACTAGCAATGCGAACATGTGCGGTTCTCCATCCCGCCTATACCATCGGTCACTGAGGCCGGTGGATTTCACAAACTGTAGCTCAAGTAAGCCTGCAACACGTGGGGCCGTAGACCAAGGATCTTTGTCCCTGAAAAAATTATACCATTTAGTCGCTTTAAAACAGTCCAAGGAACGTCTCGTTCGATGTAGTTACGTGCAGGTCCCACGCATTGCGCGAATCGATGTTATGCGAAGCATTTTGCAGGTATCAGGCTATATAGCATTGCCTGGGGTTCCGCAAAGCGATACCAGTTGGACCAACGTGTCTGCGTAAATTGAGCAGTTGTGCGCGTGGGTCGCGAGCGTACCGGTCTGTGACGGCAGCAGCACGACGACGACCACGTTGAAGATGGTCGTGTGGCGGCAACGGCACGATTTCTACGCCGGCCGTGGGTCGCGATCTTAGGACAAATGGCAGTTGTTGGTTTCTACAGAGGTAGTGGACGAGATTACGACGTTATTAGCGACTACATGCTTTGGTGTGCGGAAAAATGACGATCACATCTGTATTCCGGCAAAGAAACGTTAAAGCATGGTTAACTTGGGTGATCATCAAGCCGGTACAGCGTCGCACAATTTCGAAGTAGCCTGCTACGAGGAAACTACTGAGGAAAGTGGGCTTTAGTCCCCCAGATTGTGCTGTCTCAAACAGCGCCTTAGAGCGCGAGCTCTCAGAACGAAAGAATACGAGGAACTGGCACGGGCGCACTCGCCAAGTGTTTCAGAGAGCTGGCTGGCTTTGAAACGAGAGAAGTATGCGTGCGATCGTGGCCTAATGGTTAGAGCACCGGGCTGCTGTGCTCGACGGCCGAGGTTCGATACCATCGTAGGTCACACATAACCTACCTTCGTACCTGCTGCAAAGTGCCATGAATGAGGCAAAGAATGCTTCGCATTAAATGCACTACACGCCTTCTATCATCTCATCACAGTTGCATGAGTCACCGATAGGTGTGTCTGACATTCCAATAATTAATGAGTATAGCCTTCGTAAACCATAGGTGGCGGAGACATTAAGGGTGTTCCACGAAGTTTGCGTCTTGATGTGAGGCATCTATATGTCCTGTAACTAAATGCAAGTATGCTTTTAGCTATGCGTCACGCTTGCATAGCTAATATATATATATATCTCGCACCGAGACGTTGGGTAATAAAAAGATTATATTAAGGCGGGTTTAACAGAAGTTCTGCTCTGTCATACACTGACGCTATTATCCACGAATTGCACTAATGATCACCACCTGCACCACTATGCTCTTGGATACTTCTATGTAATAATATTCTGCATATTATTGCACAGCCCGGAAGCCTCCGCAAGAATTCCCGGCGAATGTGTGGTTGCACGACATGTAATTACAGCTAAGCTCATTGCAAAGCACATTACTGCAGTAATTCTTATCACTCTGCTTTTTTTCAATGCTCTGTTTGACTGTTTTATTGAGGAGGACAAAAAATGGTAAATAATAAATTGCTTCAACTTGTGAGATGTGTGCGACTGTGTGAACATCGCTAGACCTGTATGCTAACTAATGATTCATTGATGTAGCGCGGATTGGTGCACGCATTTTTCACAGGGTGTCATTTCCTAAGACAAAGCAAATAGACGTGCTTTAGAAGAAGGACGCGTCTCTCCTCTCTCTTTCACATATTTTTATTCTCCTCTCCTACTTCTCTCAGCGTATAGGGTAACTAACGAGGCCATTCTTTAGTTAAAATCCCTGTCTTTGCATGTTCTTTCCTCCTTTCTTTCTCTCTCTCTCTCTCCCTTCTCTGTGACATCAGTAGATGAACTCTTCTCAGCATTTGGTAATGTGACCTTACCAGATAAAACTTTTGACATGCCTGTGTAGGAGAAGCCACTGGTTATATAAGGTGAGTTCCAGAGTTGAACTTCGCCCTTTCTGGCCTAGCATTTAAGCTTGTCCCTCACGGTAAGAATACCTGTATTTCTTATGCCGAAGTATAATTTAGTAATTACAGCTTGACGTACTCCACTTGACTTACAGCTTCAACAACGTTCCCCATCAAAGAAATGGGAATTGGTTTACTTTTAGGCCTTCGCTTGGAGAGTACATTCGCACACGCACAAAAAAGAAAGAATGATATCGTACCTGGAAAAAATATAGTAATTACTTACTATAAGATTTTTGGACATTCCACAACGGAGAACTTATTTCAGAAACGCTATAGTATGGACTTTGTGTTAGGGTCCCGTACTTAAATCGAAATAAAGGTATCCTACTGCCCCTACAGTCATAATGATGCGTCCGGATATGCGGCGCTAATGTTCCTATTTAGTGTCACTTTAATGAACGACCGGTGAGAAAGCTACGACCACGATTATCCCGGCACCAAATTAGACACCCGAGTGCTGAAGTGCAGTTGCCGCTAGCGTCATACACAATGCGTTTCTTTCTGTACAGGGATGGGTAGACGTCTTGCGCCACTCTCGAGCATCAAGCGCACTCTCGATTACAGTGAAACTCGCGAGTTCGTATTCTCAGTGTGACGACAGGAGAGCTGCGCTTAGTGCTACCATGGAGAAAGCGGAGAGCGCTACGGAACGGCGTTACCAGACCTATACAGAGCCCTCAACGGCCAACTTCCTTTCGGCCTTGTCAAGGACGCAGCACTGAGAGAGCAACGTACCTTATCCGCCGGGCCCTAATTTCGGCTGCACGGCGTGCCGGCTTTGTTCAGCGAACGGCAGGAAACGTGCTCCTGCAGGCAAGTTACTTTTCACGGCACATGGAAGCCTGCGAGATAGGCTTGTGCGTGAGTGTATTAGGACAGAAAAAAAGGAGAAAAAAAAGGAAAACTCGAGAAAGGCGCTAAGGTGAATGGGGTCAGAGCCATGGTACCTAGCAATAAAACACTGGAGGGCGGTGTGTGTTGCTTGTGAAATCGCTTAGCTGAAAGTTGAAGGCCTGGAAGAAATCATTAGCGCGTTGCTGCACGTACGATGTTGGAAAAGCCAGCGATCGGGAACCGACGTCAGCGGGATCCAAGCAATTCCGGAGAGGTAATTTGATGATGGAAGCCAAGCCACCGTGAATAATTTTCTGAACACGGGGTGTTTTTGTTTAGCTTTTTTCACTGATATCGCAGCTTCTGTTTTACGTCAGTATTCTGAACTGGCGATAGCTTTTGGGGGACAAGAAGGCACTAATAAGAAAGGGACCATTTTGAGTAAGTATGCAGATGATATCTCCTCTCACCCCAGCCTGACTTTCAAGACCTTCTGCGGGCGCCGTAGATCAGCAAAGATGGTGGCTAGATCAAGGACTACGTCAATGCTCAGCTTGAGCTCTATAAGAACTTCTCTTGATAGTGATATTTAACCTGGGTGTCTTGAAGAACGCGAACTTCTTCCGTTGGCGAAGCACTTTGTGGCTCTTGACGTAAAAGACAGAAAGGAAGGACGACGCAATTGAAGCCGTCGGTCTACGCTTGCGGAAGTCTGACATGCAAGCGAAGCCGTAGACCGTCTCGGTGTCCTTGACGCTGAATGTTTCTGTACAGCGGAAATATTGGAGAATTCCATGCACGTCTCTGGTGCACTGACATACTCGGTGCACCTAATAAATTCTTTAAATTTGCCATTTTGCGTGATACAGCAGGTGCCCTACTGACAAGACTCACCGCGGTGACTCGCTTCGTTTTCAGCGAAGAAACCTAAATGGGTGCTGCAATAGACGCGGTAGCAATTTAGCGAAAACACCGAGTGTTTTCGCTAAGCACGGTCGCCCGACTTTTTTGAAACAATTAGTAAATGCTGTCCAGGTGGAAAGGTCGGATTCATGATTCCGGAACCAGAGATGAGCGACTCCAGAACGATAGAAGATGACGTTAGTCAGTTTATCTTTGTCATCCCATTTGTTATGCGCACTCACTCGGTCATATGAGGAGAGCCAATCCTCGACGTCATGATCGTCGGTGCCGCTGAAGATAGGAGGATCGCGTTGGCGTAGAGCACCGGAGCAGACAACAGGCGATGCCTGGGGAGGAGCGGGCTGCGTGGCGTCCTCAGGCATGGCAGAAACGGGAGGGAGCGTCCGGCTGCGGAGTTCCAGGTCGGGAAAGGGCCCAGCACCTCCACCAAATGTAGAGAGGCGCTCTGGTCTAATTAATTAGAGCATAGAGCTGCAGCGAGAGGTTACACAGCTCAGGCAACACAGACACCAGGCTTCGTCCAACTCGTCGTCATCGTCTTTCTCGAAGCAGTGCATACTGCTCGTTTTTCTTCAGTACAGTAATTTATTGATGTCGATATTTTGTTACAACCTGGAGGCGTATATACGTGCGCTAGCGAAAATTGGAAACGTATGTCTGGTGGAACGCGGGCACTTATCGAGAGCTGCCACTTCGCGTTGCCGGTGATTCTCCGCGTCAGAGGCCGTGAGTGCGCAACGGTTAACTATACGTGCTGCTTTATTATCACCTGACATTTTGCGCAAGGCATAAACTTGAAAGGCTTCGGGTGGATGATACGTGGACAGGGACAAGCACTAGGTGGGTGGATGGCGATTGTCTATGTCCCTCTATTCGTCCTGGTTCCGCAGGACGACTGCCTTCGCCGTTCAAGGCCGCTAGTAATGGAATGCCAACTATCCCGTTCTCATCTCTTGCTTAATCTCACTGCATATTGCGAAACGTTTTAGTTTTACGAAAGCATCAGTGCGTGAACGTTCAAGCGACACCACTCAAACAATAACAAGCCGCAAAATTGAAAAAAAAAAATCTGACAATGTATATTGCACAGACTATGTTACATTAGATTAGAAAACTAAAAGTAGTGTCTTAGACATCTCAATTTCTGATAAAGTAAATAAAATTTAGGACAATTACACTGATTCTCCCGGAACAGCTGACAAAGATTACAATTACGTGAACAGGAGGGCAACGAAGCGGATATGGAAGGCAGTCATGGCTGATATTTCGTAAAATAAAGGATCGAAGGCTTGTATCGCTTGTTGTAATTTTGCGTGACTGCTTTTTTATATAGTTCTTATACTCCACTTAACACATTGAAACACAAAATACTTGTTGACTTGCGAAAGATTGTTTTATACTGCCTCTCTGCTTACTATAGAAATTCGCACTTTTAAAAAAGTTGCACCAAACATACGCCATAAACGCTGCAGCTTGAAGCTACTTCGTTCTTTTTATAAAATAAAATTTCCAAAATTTAGCTTCCCAGGCTAATTTCTGGTACCAGCACTTGAATTTTTAATACATAAAGGCCCAGAGTGCAGTTTCTGCTGTATCTTGGGAACGTTTATTCCATAACTGCTGACATTGCTTTGTGTAATAAAATGACTAGGATGCAACACAAAAAGAGCAACTAATAACGGTCATGAAATGTCATGCGGTGTCGAAACAAAGCCAATAATTTACTTAATGTCGGAAACCGCTGTAACTAACTCAATTAAAGCGAATTATCGTATACAACAAACGTGTTTGCATATTAATGGGATACAACGAAGAGGTCCGAGTGGTTTAATTGTACAAAATAACATGGGTAAAAATCGGCTCAATAATATGACACCAACGCGCTTACAAAAGAGCTTGTAAAAAGGTAGCAACGAATGCAGATAGGAAATTTATGAGCCATTACTACCTCTTTACAAGCTGTTTCCCACTTTAAAAATATCAGGTATAGTAACTGCTTCACTTACTAATACGACTTAGCAGTTGTTCTGTTACTAAGTAAACGCTGCCTTAGTAAATGCTACCAATGTTTTGGCCATGTTCTATTATGGCGTGTAGTGACTGGTATTAGTTTGTTCAACATTTAGGTGAACTGCAGTTTCTTTCGTTACACTGGATTAGCAGTTATGTGTTACCTCGTGGTCAACATATATGCAGAATCTATGCTATACAAGTTTATGTTCTTAACTTTGTTTATTTTTTTAAATACATAGGCGATCACCAATAAAAAAACGTGCTCCCTAGACTCGGCTGTTCGTATATACACATAAAATCGTCCATAAAGACGTGTCACGTAGGCCATTGTAATGTGCAATGCTTTGTTCACCTTTATCGTTTATTCGTTCATGTACAACGCAGTTACTCAAAGCATGACCTTTAAGTACATTTTTATGGCCGTAAAATAATGACTATACCACGTGCAAAAATGCCGTCGTTGTTTTTCATTTTTAACCTACGTAGCAAGTGCTTTTAACCTGCGGCGTTACTACCTCCGTTCTCTAAGCTTCTAGCAATCGTTTTGACGAACCGTTATTAGCTCCAGGTAAGTAACTGACGCAAAAAAATTTCTTTAAAGAGTGAAGGCTGTAGCTAGTTATTCGTGCAAGGTCAGCCTACGTGGCTTTTCATCGCATCGCGCCTCGAATCCCGCTCTTCGCGCAATTGTTAGCTAAACTAATCTTTCGTACCAATTTTTGTTCTGGGTATGTACGTTGCGTCGTATTTCTGGCTGCGTTATGGTGCCACATACCTAAAGGATGGGCGGACAGCCCAGTGAATCGGAACGTATTTACTGTAGCAGTGTGCATTAAGCAGCGTGGACAAAATGAGAAAGAAAGAACAAACGCTCTCCCGTCTTTGTCTTTCTGTGTACGTTGTTCACTGCGCGCTGCTCTTATGACCACATACCTCGCCTGTATCTAAGTAAATCCTAGCAAAGGTGGGGCTTATGCAACGCATCAGCATAGCAGTGCTGTCTGGGCGTAATCACGAGCGACGTTGGTATTACACAAGGCCGCTCAGAAACACTAGGGAGCGCCACACAGGAAAGTAAACTTCTCTTGATCTCGACGTATTTCAAGGAAACTGTCTCCGGGAGGCACTCTAGAAGCAACCTAAAGGCAAGAAAAAAAACTTGAGATCAAGGTTTAAGAAAAAGAAACAAGAGAAATCTCATTTTGCCGGATGCTGGGGGATATTGTGCCCTAGGTTTCGCAAGCAGACACGCCACTCGGGAAAAAAGTGATGTCTTAGCACACCGTTCAGAGACACAACTGCCATCTGTCTGCTGCCATTGTGAAACTGCTCTACTTAGTTTAATCTGCAGAGCGGCAACGGAAATTGAAAAAAAAAAAAAGAAGGCCACATTGAAATTGCATGCCTCATGCTCCAATAAGTATTAACTCCTTTCCTGTGCTTCCTTCACACTAGTTCTCAGCAGACCTTCGCAGAAGAACAAAAACGGAAAGTTGTTGAAGTTTGCCTGTGTTTGGCCTTTTCAGTCTTCGTCCGAGGGCAAGAAATGGCGAGAATTCTGGTAGATAATGCACCTATGTAGACGTCCTTGCCTATCGCGAATTCGCCTCGACAGGTACCTGAGTTATTTTAAAAAGCTGTGGGGTGTTCCTCACATAGATCTACTTTAATTGTGCTAGTAACCACTATGGATGTGCTGACATAGAAATGACGATGAGCTTGTAAAACAACCCGAAAAAACAATGCCCAGCCTCTACGCCTATAGATGCGTTAACAGCACCGATGAAGGGACTAATTCTCAGGTGGTCCAAATTAATCCGGATTCCCATGCTATACAGTGTGCCTCATAAATATATTGTGCTCTTGGCACGTAAAAACCACAATTTGATTAAATGTTGAACTGTGACCATTTATTAAAAAAATCATATTTGGTTTAAAACACGTAAGCATCATTCTTTCGGTCGTGCGGGGGGCGTAGCTTAGTGCATGCATAAGTGCTCTCCAAAGAAGCAGTCCTGAGGCCATGCTGCCGGGGGACGAAAGAAGCCCCCCTTATTTTATCGTACATTGCTAATATACACATGCATTACATGACGGCAGACCAGATACGGCAGTCGCAGCTGCCGATGGCTCTTGACGTCATGCGTCAAACACGAGCAGGCGATTCCAGCACAGTTCCGACGTTCTTACGCGCTAACTATTAATGATGATTTACCTCCCAAGGCCAAAGTATTTACGGTCTGTGAAATTTGCTGCAGTGTGGGGTAGCAAATTGTTCCTTCTACTCTTTTTCTTCTGTTTAATCTAGTGCCGTTAAACGGACAGGTATGTCTACGTAGACTACAGTTTCTGCACGCCATAGTGGGTGAGTCTGGATTAATTTCGGCCACCTGGGGTTCTTTAACGTGCACCTAAATCTAAGTACAGGGGTGTTTTCTGCATTTAGCCCCCATCGAAATGCAGCCGCCGTTGCCGGGATTCGAGCACCATAGCCACTAAGCAACCATGGCGGGTAAAGAAGGAAGACAGTACATACCGCTCTTAATCTGTGCTTCTTCTCTGACAGGTCGTCAGTTTTATGTTCTTTTATAGAAAGAATCAATACCAATTCTCCCAGTTCCCAACTTTTTTCAATGTTAGGATTGCTGCATACCAGCTTCGGCCACTAGTTTTATTAGAACTAGAGGCGTACTACGTCTGTGCTTAGGCTTCCGAAATACTTTAGGCAATTCCGTACTATACCTGGAAGCGAGAATCCCACCAATTTATGCCGATTTCACCTTCTGACCGTTCAGACTTCCTTAAGACTATATGAATCACCATTAAGCCATCCTCAAATAATTTTCATCTCAATGCAGAATTATTTATTCCCGTTCATTGGTCGAGGTTGCATACACCCCAGATTATATTTGTGCAGACATTACTTGAACCACTAAATGTGCAAATTGCGTCAAATGTGCAATGTGTGTCCTAATAACACGCATTCAAATTACCCGGATATCAGGTTGGATGACATTTTCCCAAACCACGCGAAACTACTCCCTTACGGCATCCTAAACGGCATGTTACAAGACCACCTAAGCACCCTAGAAAGAAACATTATCATTGCAACAGAAGCATCACAGTGCGAGGCAAAGACTGGCATTGACATATTTTGTCCTGCACTCGACTGGCCTTTTTCTTTAATACTGCCTGATTTTGTGTATATTTTTCCTGCAGCGTTTTTAGCAGTAATTCTAGCTTTGCGTAAATTAGACCAAACGACTACAACAGCTGCTATTCTTACTGACTCCTTATCAGTATGCTCGTCCCTTACCGCTACTAGTGATTCGCCCATGCTAAAGCTCTTTCACTTGCTAGTTCCTGCCCATGTGCAATGTGTTTATTTGATTTAGGTACCGGGTCATAAATGCTTGTTCTTTAATGCAACTGCCGATTCACTGGCAAAGACATCACTTTCAGGCCCAGTTCTTCCTATTCTATCAGTGACAGCACACATCACGGCGGCTAGATTTCGGATGTGATCAATTAGAAAAGTCTTATCAAACCCAGTTCTGACTGCTTCTCCAGATTGTAAGCACCTGGTGTAGCGAATCCTGTAACACAAAGATGTTTGAGGTCTCTCTCACCAAATTACGTTGCCGCATTCTCTCACTGAATTTCTACTTACACAGGTGGTGTTTGGTTCCTTCCCCCCTCTGCTCGTTTTGTAATGAGGAAGAGACAATACATCACTTTCTTCTATCTTGTCGCCGCTTTAATGCGGAAAGAAAAAAAATGATTGAAAATACTTTTTCGGTGACTTGGCCTGGACTTAACAGAACATGATATTCTTTTGTTCGGGGCCTCCACTTTGGGTGAGCGAAGGTATGAAGTAACAGCGCGTAATGAACAAGGACGAGAAAGGAACGAAGACCACAGGACAAGCGCTGACTGCCAACTGAATGTTTATTGCAAGAAAACCAGCCTTTTTTTATACATACTCAAAATACATGCGCACATCAAACACTCGCTAATCACAATGCCAATCTTTCTTTCAAGAAGTTTATTTCTTTCTCCGATAGTAGAAGAGAAGGCGAACTGACACAATTGTCACCTTCGATGCTGATGAAAAAGGCCTCTAAAATTTCTCTTTCCTTCTTAGATTTTCCTTTTCCTATAAATTTCGTTTTATTAAACATCAGAGCGCATGCATGTTTTTTACAATGTTCAGCTAAATGGCTACCATATCCGTTCTTTACATTGTTGCAGTGTTGTCGAGCACGATCATTGAAACATTGTCCGGTTTGACCTATGTAAACTTTTCCACAATTCAAGGGAATCTGATACACTACGTTACTTGTGCAATCAGACAAAAATTGGGTTTTGTGATTTACAGTGCAAGTGGGGGGCCTGTATCTTGGATTCACGCGTGCACAAATCGAAGACAGCTTGCAAGGGGCGTTGAAAAGCAAGTTGACATTATGCCTATTTGAAACTTTCTTAAGGTTGTGTGATAGCTTGTGCACGTACGGAACAAAGTGCACTGGTCTCCTGTCTTGATTGTTGTCTTGATTGTTGTCTTTATTGTTACTCCACTTTGGGATTGAGCCACAGGAATGCTTGCTCCGCTGTCCAAACATTTCTTACAGAATCCAACCAAATGCCCTGCTAAATTCTATCTTTCCTTTTTTTGTACTTTTAAATTATTTATGACTCTTTCAATACGACTTTCTGATTTTATTTTCACTGATAATTCTACGCTATTCAACGCTAATTTCATATATATTCGGAAATTTATGCTCTATATAATTTGGAATAATCCCCCCATTTCTTAGCCAATCCCCCATCACGGTTAGGAGCCACAGACATGATAGGCAACAATAACAACTAGTCTTGCCAGACTTGCCGCATTTTGCACCACCCTAGCGCCGCCTTTCAGAAAAGCTATAACGCGACAGCGTTAAGGGCCCCGTGTCGCAGAAAATCCGGCGTCGGCAACCGGCATCGGCGTGCGATGTCGGCGGGTGTCCGAGAAAATCATCCCCAGCCACGCAGGCCCTCCGAATATATTTAGGTACATGTATCTGCCACGCCTTCTTACATGACATGCGGTATATGCGGGTTATATTGCCACACCATTCTATCATTAATGTTGCTCATACCTTGTCTTGCATTCTTGGTAAAGCTATTCCTCGGAATTTTCAGAATGACTATCCACAAACAAATTTTATGAAATAAAACACCCAGAGCGCATACATTTTATGTTAAATCTTCTCAGACTGAAATATTAAAAGTACGAAACATAAACAGAAACGTGAAAATTATGCAACTTTTTCGGCGCGGCTGTGCAACATCTCCAGGATCGCCCCACGCAAGAGGCCGCGTTTCTACCAGAAAGCTCGCCTTCGTGCATAGCGTTCACCGCCAGTGTTTCCCGGTAATCATTACGGAAGCTTAAGCTGCAGTTGTCGGGAAGCGTGAGAAGCAGTCAGGAATCTTTGAATGCTATCGCGTTCCACTATTAAAAGCGAAGCTTAAGCTTCCTCCAAATTTTTAAGAATTACGCTTTAGAAACTCAAAAGCTCCGGGTATATCGTTCAATGCTTCATTATTCCGAGCGCAGCGCGAAGAGTGAATAAGGCCACGCATACAGCGAGGGGAAGGGGAGGGGGAGGCAGGATGCAAGCCTGCAGCTTTCGTGCCATACAGACCACAATGTTATCCAGGCCCACCAATTCCCGACGGAACGCCATGAAATGAGTCTGCTAAACGTTACCAATCACAGGCGAAGTTCACATCAGGTAGTCCCATCTTTAGCTCGGATTTTCTAATACTTGGGCACAAAGCTCTCAATAGACTCCAAACTAGGGACTGGCGCCGCCTGCAAACAAACACATACCCACACTTGTCCCGACTACACGCCATCTCCCCAGACAAATATACGTCCCGGAAATGTCCCTGGTGTAGAACACACACAGCGACACTCGCGCACATAACACACCAATGCACAGACAGACCGGACGAGGCAATCTCGCCACGAGTCACATCACACACGCTCACTACGTGGTCTTGGGAGGCAAGACTCTCCGAACTGGACCTGGGAAGCCAACTGGCGACCCTCGACCAGGCCCGGCGAGCCGCGATTGCCAGTGGAGCCCTGTCAGAGGGAACCACCCAGGAATAAACCGCGCATAGCTTACTATATTAATAAAGTTTCTCCTCCTCCTCCTCTAATACTTGGGTGACAAGAAAATCATTTCGTGCCGCACATATCTAATGTCATAAATGTTCCGATTTCAGCAAGGATCTTTATTTGGCCGCAGGAAATCCAGATTCCAGTTGCGTCAAAGTAACACCTCATTTCGAGAATGTAGCACTTTCTCATAATATCTAGTCGCTTATTTTCTTTTCTTGTTGCTCTATCTCAGGCGTGTAGCGCAGACACATTGAAACACGCCGAAAGACCTCTGTGAAGAGTGGTGACGCAATGAGCCTCCCACTAGCTTCATAAGCCACGGCGTTCCTGCCAGCTACGATTCTCGCTCGGCCGACCAAAGCGACGACGCCTGCTCGGCTGGACAGCTCGTAAACGCACCGATAAGAAGCTGTGCACCAGCCAGCGCTATTTAATGGCGTTCGAAGCGACACCGGTGTTGCCGCGCTGTAATTGGATCATTTTTCTCGGATCGCGAAGGCTATAGACGTGCAGGAAAGCTAACTGGATGCCATTCTCATCAGTCGTTCGGCAACTGGAAGTGGCTCGACGGCTTTGTTCCAGCAAAACCGATTGGCTTGCGATCGTCGCTTTCTGTGAATTAGGCAACACAGTGGCTGGACTCCGAACGACCACTTGCGGGGATGCTTTCGACTTCGTGGGGTGTAACAGCCACCTGCAGTTTCTCACTGCACTTGTGAGGATTCGTTCCTCGCACGGTGTTTATGCTGTCCATTTTGTCTAACGAGAAAACGAAATGACATGCAGGGGACAACGGATGTAAAAGCCTCATAATTAATTAATTTTGTTTACGTCATTAAATTAATTAAAGTATGTTTACACCAGCGTGTGGTTCCTCATGGTATTCGTGGTTGACAAGGCTGTCAATTTTTGTTAAATATTTCACTGTGCCCCTTACAAGCCTTCTAATTTCAGCCCACAACGTTGTACCCCTTATGTCCTCTTGTTTGTGCGGTCCATGTGCACTTGAGTAAAGGCAATGTTTACTCAATGTAAAGGCAAGAAAAAGCGCATCTGTAGTTTCTTAATGCTTCATATGGATGCCTTCTTCTCAAGATATCCTCAGACTTTCCCTTTGACTGATTTCTGTGCTTCGTGAACCCTACGTTTCGCCTCGATGCTCGGTCTCGAAGTGCGAGCAGCTCACAAGGCACGTTTACCCGGGCCGTCCCGCATTGGCGCTCAGTCTGCCGCACTTCCTTAGATGAAGCCTCCACCAAACGATGAGATTCCTCCGCTTATCGACACTTGTCTTCAGTGCGAGGGAACGATGAAGTAATTTCTCTTCCTCTTGTCGCTGCTCTCCTTCCTCTCTCCTGGTCCTATAGACCCTTCTCACCTCGTCATAGTATTGTGAGATCATATAGTCAGCTATGCGACTGCACCGTTTGCCGTCAGTAGCTCGGATTGCCATAAGGGCACAGATAACAACGTTGGACTGTAAGCGAAAACAATACGAACCCCTGACGATAAGGCAGGAAGCAAGAAAGTAGCCGGCTTGAATGAATTACATTGGCCGATGCAGGTACAGACAGAGACGCACGCAAGAACACAAAGGCACCTAATGTGTGCATTCGTTTACGGATGTGTCCCTGTCTGTGGGGCTCTGCGTACACACCGGCCACCTGCTGAGCGTGCCACATCTCGGAACAAGCGCCCATCGATTGCGAGCGGCGACGCTGGGATAAGATGTCCTGCTGGTGATCGACGCGTGTGTCATCGGCACTTCTGTTCTATACCCGCTTCTTTGATACCCGCCCGTTTTCCCGTCCTTCATCTCTCCCGCACCTTTCATGGCACCACTGTTTCGTATGGACGTATATCCCATTTCCGACAAATGTTGCGTTCCAATCTGCAGTTTCCACTACCGTTTGGTGTCTGCTTCTTCTTTTATCATTGTCGCCCAATGCTTTGCCTCTGTGCACAAAGCTGCTTCTATTTGCGTCACATGTTATGCTGAGTAGATGTCGTAGCCGCCGTTTCCTAGTACAATGTTTGCTTGCTTGCTTCCTGTCATGTTGTTTGTCGAGTCTGTTGGCTCCTGCCCCTTGCCTTTTTGTTTGATCTACCATCTGCTTCTGTCGATGGAAGACTGCTGCGTTGAGGGGTAATGAGAAATCATTCGTGTTCCCTTCGTCGAGAGCAAGGGTTTCCACTGAACCGAAGGCATTCCGCAATCCCGGCGTTAGGAGCGCGTGTCGCTTCGTTCACCTCTGATCCATGTTAATATCGCACATGAAACGCATGTCGGTATTTGGTTAGTAATTTCTTCGTTTCTCTCTCTATCTCTTTCCCTCTCTTTATTTTTACTCGAAGCATCCAGAAAAAACCAAAGGGTCGCTATCCCATGACATCTGAGGGGTGAAGGGCTGTGCTTGTTTATTGCAGGTAGATATATTATTTTTAAATGTCTGTCGGCCATCGGTCTGTACGAAGATCGTCTTTTCAGTACAATAGATGAACACCAATAAAAATAAAACAAAGGAAAGCCAAAGCAAACTATTCATTAGAAGGATGCAATCTATGTAGCTTTTAGGACGGCTACATCGTTGTGTTCCGTTTATGAGTCTCTAGGACTCGCATAGCTTCTAGTTCCGCTTATGAGTTTCTACTACTCGTATAACTCAACATACGCGATGTTCAGAGATATTGACAACAGAAAGAGCTAATCTTGGTACACACCAGGTTGCTCTACGTCGCTTATATTGAACAAATATTTTTGAAATATTCCCAAATATTATTCCTTACAATCCGGTATCATACGTTGTGAATACTAATAAAATATCTAAAAAATGAATAGGAAAACAAGATAAAAATATTTAACTTGAAACAGAGAATTGCTCTTCTAGAAGTGGAAATTCTTTTACAAAAAAAAAAAAAAAAACTTAAACACGTAGGTGATTTCGCGCGTTCACATAATGTGAAGCATGAAAGCAGAGATATATAACAAAACGAAAACACCACTTTAATTATGTACAGCACTTGTAGTTCTTCATAATGTCGTGTAAAAGCTGCAGTACGCCCGTATGCAAAGCCAAATAATGTTGCCCGGAAAAGGGAGAGCGCGGCCTGTTTGCGCTTCCGGCAGCATGAGTATTTCACAATATGTCTTTTTTTTCTTTTTTTTTTATGAAGGACGCTCAGTTATGAGCTGCTATTACAGTGCCTCCTGATTATTGTCGACATGCCCGTCAGCTCACTTGTGCGGGCGCAGGCGTCAGCCAAATGGAAGTGCGAGGTGTATCCTCCTTCTTCTTCTTATTCTTGTAATTATTATTATTACTGACAGTCATGTAAACATATACAAATGCCATAAAGAGGAAGAAAAGCGGGCCAGCAACGGTATGGCGTATAGTGCGCAAACGTTGCAGAGAAAAGGCGCGCCTGGTTGGTGCCGGCGATTTCCATGGTTGTCATCTTCATATAAATTTATCTTTTGCAAGTTCCGCTATTGATTTCATGCAAAATGTCTGCAAGCTGCTACACACACACAAAAAAAGAAACAAATCAGTGGCATGTTGAAGATACGCTTACCTGGAAGGACCGAAAAGCGAGAGCGTGGGAGAATCTGCTCATTATTTTGAAGTGTCTTGTCGGCGATCTCATTGGTGGAAAACCCTGTTAGACAAAGCCGCTAAAGCAGCTTGGTGACTTTTGTAACAGGCAAGTCAGATCGCGGTAAGGTGGTTGCTTTCTAAAACTTAACAATCGCTAATCAACTGCTTCTTGAAGCACTGATTGAGCTGCGAAGCATTAGTGGCGTTTAAATGCGATGTATTATTTGGTAGTCAAGTAGTAACGCATGATTTCCTTACATATACAAAACATATACACAGCGTTGTCAGCATCGTTGTTCCTTGATATTTGAGGTGTGGCATACCTCTATAAGCTAGGTCGTCTGCAAACTGGGTACGCTTTGACCTTTGTTATTTAAAGGGAGAGGCCTTCGTACTGCAGTGGCCATAAAATAGGTTGATGATGAAGAGGAAGAAGAAGAAGAAGAAGATGATGATGATGACATAGTTCAAAGGACGCTTGCCCCTATTAGAATTCTACTATTGTATATACTAGGATATCAGCATCATCCTTTCACAATATCTCGATATCTCGAATAGGCGTTTGCTATGACCGTACGAACATTGAAATATCGAATACGAGTAAAATAATATCTAGTGTTCAAAATCAACTCGAAAATTTGCTATTCGAAATTTTCTCGGTCCAATGATCGTTTGTGTTAGAATATAAGGATTTACGACAGCAATGTGAGTCCTCAGGAAGAAAGACCGATGCGAGCTGGGACTGTTCCAAATTATTCTTCTGCCGGACAAGGGTGGTTGCTGTGCAGCGGCATCAACTCCTGGACGAACGCATGGAACGGACAAATAATTCAGCAGAATAGGTTCCAGTACTTATTAAGCATACATGGCCTTTAAGAGACACGCGCTGTCAAATTATAATCCTTGTGCTACAGTAGCGCTGTACGACCAAAAGAATAAATCTCGTGAATATGCGAGAAGAATAAACGCGTGGAATAAGTTTTTGCTATGCCAAACGCAGCAGTCACAAACTAACCACATTCGGATGGAATCCCCTTTGACAACTGCGAGGCAGTTTCGGCATAGGGACATGGGCAGTACCGGCGTTTGTTGGCTGCAGTGAGACCTAAAGAAACGTGGGCGTTATTTGGTGTTTGTAGTATTGCGAGCTTATACACGTGGTTCTGGAAAACTACTAACGCAGTGCAAATGAAGTGTATCTGTCTTGAAGCATCAGTGTAATATAGGACAAAAGCTGAATTCGACGTGGAATAAATAAGAAACACTGCTGCTGTAGCTTATAGTAATGAATGCCCTTAAGCGAAAATTCGGCTGAGTTGATAGCTCGTACCTAATACCCACTATGGTGTCTCAATGGCTGTAGCTTCTTGCTGATAAGGATCAGGTGGCGAGTACGAGTTCAGGCAGCGGTGGTCGAATTCTCGTGAAATTATTCTGGAGTCGACCTATATCGTGTCCTTCATAACTTCTGTGTTTTTCTTCATCGTTACAATCAATCAATCAATCAATCAATCAATCAATCAATCAATCAATCAATCAATCAATCAATCAATATATCAATACCTATGTGTTTAAAATGTTGGGGGAAAGACATCAATATCCTCCTATATAAAATCAGCGCCATCTTGAGTTATACGGAGTGATAATTTTTAAGTAAATGGAATTTTTAAAAATCACCTGGGCATATAGTATACTTCTTGTCCTTGAGCTTGATTATTCGAAGAGACGGACATTACTAGCGTGAGATATTCAGACACACATTCAAATATTTAACAGAAATTCACCAAATACCTTCTTATTGAATTACTTTACGGCACCACATATTACATTTTACAAATTGTAGCCGGTGAGTTTGCAAGACGTATCCACTTGACATCAATCTCCAGGATGACACCAGGTTCGAGATATTATATGCCAAACTGTGGGACGAAGTACATGGGTGTTAAAGCTAGGCTTGTGCTTCAATGCACAAAAAAGCATTTTGTTAAAAAAAGTAGGCGGAACAACAGTGCAATTTCAGGGCCAGTTTGAGGGGGCATATTTCCCAACTGGTGTCATTCTCGAGATTCATGCCAAGTGTATAGGCCTTGCAAGCTTACCGGCCATAATTTGTTAATTGAAATATCTACTGGAAAGTAATTATTTAGGAAGCTAATTAGTGATTTTTAATTAGTTGAGTATGTGTTTCGATTTTTCATGCAAGTAATGTCTGCCGTTCTGAATAATCCAGTTCAAGGACTAAAATTATGCTGGCAGCAACAAGCGGTTTTCCAAAATTCCGGGAAACGTTATAAAATTTTCTGCTAGTACACCGCAGCTGTGTCTTGCTAGTTCGTGCCAATTCAAGAAAAAAAAAACGACACCACTTAGCAAATATTAACATGAACTGCCCGCAGTTCCTTCAACTGAAATTGGCCACCTTACAGATGAATATTCGCTAAGCTGGCTCAAAGTGGATGCGCTTTTCTCAGAACAATGATGGGGCCTCCTTGTCGGGCGCAAGGTTAAGTCACTCACGCAACGAAAGAACAGGGGATATAAATTACTGTTACTATCCCTGACACGGAGGAAAAGGAGATTATATAAACGATGGAGAACTACCTGTGAGCGAGACAAGCAAGCAAGCACTTTCCTTAGATCCTTGCCCTCGGAGTTGGCCAATAAGCAATGTCTTGACCAGATCAGCTCTCAGACGTTGTGCCCGGCGGCGAATGTACGAGGAGCTCATTAGGAGCTGCTTGTTCCCCTTGATTTCCCCTCCTGACATCGAGCGTCAGAACGCTTGCGCAACTCGGATGAGCTTCTTTTTCAACTTTTGTTGTTGTTGTTGATGCAATTGCGCAGCAAGACTGTCCGCTTGTAGCCACTATAAGCAACTAAGTCTCTGTACTAAGTACTTACAGAGCGTTCACCTTGTTATCCTGCCAATTTCACTTTCGTTCGTGACTTCTACCGAACATAAAATAGCACACAGTCAACTGCGTTTACCAGGATTAGACTCAGTGCATTTCGATGTCACCGCTGTTCACTTAGTTGCTATGAAGCAGAAGTAACAAAATTTTCTTCACTGTAGATTCTTAACATATTATGAACCAAAGTGCGTTATCCTCGGGAGAAATGTTGCAAATATTAAACGAAACTACTGCTACAGCGACAATAAAAATGATTGAACATATCTAAGTTCATATTACTGGCTTTGGATAGGCTCATAATGCGCAGCAGCTCATGTAAAAATAACATTGCATAGGTTTAAGACAAATATCAGTGTTTTTCATACACCTATAATAATATTGCAACTTTATTGATACCTTATAGTTATATCACAAATGTTCGCAAAGTTTGTTTCTGGATTTCCCACAGCCATAAAGCGCTTGATAGCTAAACAAAACATAAAACAATGTCAGATAGAGCAGAGCATAGTTGCAGAAATGAATCATAAACGTGCTTAAAACAACCAGGCAGGCAGCTTGGCACTTTCAGCCCGGGCAGAGGTACAGACGTAGTTGACAGCCCTTATCGGAACAGAGTGGACACGACAACTTAAGCCGAGGGAGAAGTAATCTGATTGTTCAAAGGACGTACACATTTCAAATAATCATCAGTCAACTTGATTTCTGTACTTAGGCTTGTCCTATATAAACGTGCAAGACGTACGTTCGTGTTATAAAGATACGTATCAGGTACATAGTCGCACTATGTACGCAGTGGCTAACTAACGGTGGCTCATTTGCGTCGATTACATCCAAAACTGACACAAGAAAATCTAAATAAGTCAACATTTATGATACACAGCAAGCCAATCTTGGGTTAAAAAGCGATGTAGTCAGTAATACACATTCAGGAGATTGAATTAGTTAAGTCGTAGACCATTAACACAATCGCGAGTGCCATTTAAATTCGCTCATTAGAGATATGCCAGCTAGGTGTACGCCTATTCTAACAACTCAGGTTTCACGGATCGTCACATGATTCTTTCCTCCCTTTACTAGTATGTGGATAAAAAAATGGCGAAGGAAAGGCGTTAACCAGAAAAGCGTCCTATCAGTTACCCTACTGTGTGGGGTAATCCATGCACAAGCGTGGATGGCGCCACGTAGCTCAAGGAGGTCGCACAGGCCATTCACCTTTAAGAAGTCCAAAAGTGCCTTTCTTTTGGACCGACGAGCGATGGGGACGGCGTCCGAGTTGCGCCTGCTTCGCATGCAGCTTTCAACAATAGACCCAAAAGAAACAACTAAGCATTACCTTTTTGAGACTTTAGGACGCGAACTAACACCGCTTGGACGGGAAGAAGTGAGGACGACGGACAAGGCGCTGATGAGACGTTTGATCTATCGTCATCCTCATGTAGTGAAGAATAGCCGAAATAACTCGAGTGAGCTTCGTACGTCAGGCAAGCTATGAAGTGCCACTCCCAGCCGCTGGCTCTGCTGAGCTCGTAAATAATCGCTAATTCAGTGAAGCATAGGCTCTGTTGTAGTATACTCACGCGTGGCCATCTATTAACGAGGCAATGAAGCCTCGTGAGCTTGTCGATGACACTTATATGAGATCGCTACTCAACCGAAGGGAGGGAGCTACTTCTGTATCCGTAGCACTTAACTCAATCATCCGGGCACTACGAAACGCCTTCCATCATCGGGCTCGCACTGCGCGGAAAACCCTATTACCTTTCCCTCATATCGCTTTTTATTTACTTGGTTGGCCCGAGTAATTCGCGCAGTGCTCTTCACGGCGCTCAACAATAAAGCCAGGAAAGAAAGGATATTGCCTGCCTCAACAAACTATTCGCACCCTTTGTGCAGGTCGCGAGAAAAATGTGACAGAAGCACCCCTATTCCTTTCTACTGAAATACATGATGCAGCATAAAAATAGGTTGGAGACAACTACCAACTACTACGGAGGTTGCAGTAGGTGACAACGGAGGAAATTTTCTTAGTTGCTCAAATGATAGAGAAAGAGAATACAACTGCATGTACGTCAATAGGAGCAAGAATTTGATTCCTTTGCACCTGCAACAATTATGATAGGTGGTATACATTGCTGAAACACACTTCGTGCGAATAGAAGATAGTCTGATAAAAGAATATTTTCAATTATTATTAACAATAAACTTTTTTACTTTGCGGGACCTCTTTAATTAGTCTCACTTTTTCAAACATGCTAATCTCTTGTGACGAGCTAAAGAAATAAAATTACGACTGAATTTAAAAAATTTTATGCGACACATATGCATACCAATAATTTAACATGCTGCTATGTGGTTTAATACCCCTTAGCAGCGTTTTGGTTGTGGTCGCTTTTATTTTTTTTTTTGCGATAAATTGAGGTATTTCTCGATTGTGTTGTTGTAACAATCTTACATCATTCTGCGTCTTTGCTTTGTTAGGTATTTTGAAGGCTTGTAATACTGCGGAAAGGACCTTCTAGTATGCTCCCTAGCATATGTCTCCCCTGCATGGGGGAACTTGTACATGACAGAGTAGGTGGAATTTCGCCCTATCTTATTGTACCATCTATAATCTTACTGCAATATCGTTTTATTTAAAATATAAAAGCAAACACTGGCGCCGGCAGTAAGTGTGATCACATTGAGCTACGATATTTTGTTTAGTAAATGCTGTTGACGTATAGAAAGAATGTAATTGAAAGTGCATGAGAAATGGGAACTAAGGCTGCCTTAGAATATTTTGTCTGATTAGGAATAGTTGTTCATTGCATGACCAAATGGTCGAACGAAAAAAATAAATAGTCGTGACCCTATGTGCTGTTAATTATTTTAAATAAATAATTAATTACTGTTCATTAAAATTAATTTTTACGAACAGCAAGGATAGTTACTGCGCAAGTATGTTGGCACCTCTGTAATTTGGTCGTTAGCTCTCGACATCATTCGAAAAAGTGTACACCCTTCATGTGGCAGAGTAACCACAAAGTACCTGCTACTGATGTGGGTATTCAAAGCACTCCTAGCTGATTCTGGGGCACCAATCTGAAACAACACGACGAACCAAGTACCTGGTACCAAGTACTTACCTGGTACCAAGTACTTACCTGGTACCAAGTCTGGTATCAAGTACTTAAGGTAGGTTGTGGTGGCACTTGACATTAGGTTCGCGGAAAACTCAGCCGTACTAGAGTTATGCGCTAAAAGAAATCCAGAAGAAAAACAGCCATTTAGGAACGCTGAATAAAAGGAAGTAAACAGGGACAAGACTGAGCCAGGAAAAAAAAAAGGTCGAAAGTTATGCAGTATTTTCTTCGTTCGCACCAGCAACTGCAAATGATTTGGTATGGGAACAGGATACAACCTTCAATAGCCGTAGTTTTCTTGAACTTTGCTCACACATTTTGATGCGCGCCAGCGATGACACAAGTTCCGTCACAGGTTCCGCAAGATGTTGCAAGGACTCCACGTGGGATGGAAGTGACAAGCCCTTCCGTTATGTTACGAATGTTTGTACAATTGAGGTATATGAAAGGGAAAAATTGGGATCCCCCCGAATGTAGCATGAAGCTACTTGTGGTTCCGGGCTACATTCGGGTGGATGACCATTTTTCCCTTTCCTGATACTTCCTCCGCATGGCGGGATTCCGCAGAACTCATCTGCCAAGTTGAAATATATGAAAAAGCCGGCAGATCCCACGCCCTGTGGGAATTAATGTTATGCGAAGCAGTGCGCGGGGAGCATACCAAGGTAACGAAACGACCATGAGAACACCAAGACGTAGGGGGCTCTTTTATGACCCACATGACACGCATGTCATGACATTCATGTCATGAGTCCTCAGGAGTCCCATTAGCCATGCCTAAAATACTTAAGGTGAAAGCCTTAGTCATGCTCATGACTATGACAAGCATCCTTTAGTGTTTCCTTCACTTAGTGCCTACGTCCGAAGCCATTTAAGTGGTTTTTGAGTGTTAATCTTTTTTTTTTGCTGAGTCATTGTCATTTTTGCCGAGTCATGCTCATGACTATGATTTCTACCATCATCACTGAGTGTTTCCTTTCCTTAGTGCCCACGTCCGAACCCATTTCAGTGGTTTTTAAGAGTTAATATTTTTTTCGCAGAGTCATTGTTATGTCCTACACGACACGCATGTCATGACATTTATGTCATGGCCTATCACTGATGTTCGTCATGTACTCTTGTCATAGTATGCCAATTTTGGTACATACTAAGTTAACGAAACTACCATGAGAGCACAAAGTCGTAGGCGGCTAGATAGATAGATAGACACTGTGAAAGTAGCAAATGTTCGCCAAGAAATGCTTCCCATTTAAAAAAATGAAAAAAGTAAATTAGCGTAGCTTGCACTGGAGGCGTAATGCTAAAGAGACAGCGGAGCTGATGGGCACCTAGCTAGTCCTGGCTTTTGGGCTAGGCTAAGCCCTACCAAGTCATCCCCAGCATTTCCCGGAATTTATTGGTTATTGATTAACAATTGATCGATTATTGATTAGCTATTGATTGGCTTTCGATTGACTATTGATGAGTCACTAAGCTTAAGTAGTCCAAACATGCTTAGCTAGACTTAGGCTCAGCTTCGCTAGTTCACAGAGGTGTGCCATTGCGCTTGGACCTATTCTGCACTGCCCCCAGGATCGGCCCACATTTTCTGTTGGCATGTTAAGGAATAACGCTCGGCTCAAACAGCTCCGCTGTTAAAAAAAAAAAAAAAAGAATAGACAATAAAAACAAAACACTTTTGTTTAGGGTGCTTGATACGTGTCTCAACACTGGAGCTGCCTCGATGTAGGCCGGAATAGATGCACTCCGCGTGCGGAAACGCAGTCATAAGCTGCCTCTGCCACATACTCCGTTTCCGGAAACGTATCACGTTCCGCATCGGGGTACACTTGCCCCACCATGAAGAGATGAAGGTTAGAAGAACGAAACATTCCCCAGGGCCACCGTTCAGGGCTCGTTGCCCAAAAGTTCCTGGCATTGTTTCCGAGTGGCGTAACGAGTTGCAAAAAAAAAAAAAAAAAAAAAGGGTCACATGGACACTCGTCGCACAGCGCGGACCTTTTTCGTTGCAGTTGCCGGACAAAATTCAAGAAGTGACTGGTCGAACTCTTTGTTTGGATTGTTTTGCATATATACGTAGCGCTTGCGACCTCGGGTTTACTACATTCCGGAGTGTGCACTGTCGGAATGCAGTGTATTTTTTCTGTCAGGATCACCAGAGCAGCGGTGTAAGGTTGCACTCAGAATACTAAATTCACCACTTCCTTCGATAGAAAGAAACAAAAAATAGACATAAAGCCACTTGATTCTGGGTGAAACGATCCGCCGACGCTTACGGCGCTGTAAGTTGTCGGTCTTAAACTTCCAGGACGTGACTAGACAGGCTTATATTTCGAGCGTGTTCATACGTACGCACTGGCGTTGCTGCAGTGATTTTTACGTGTGCGACGTTTCATCTCGATTTGTTTACTGTCGCTGCCTGACTGGAGGTGACGTCCACAGGAGATTATATTTATTTTCATTCTTCCACTGGGCTCATTGAAGGAACTACAATCGACTGATTTTACAAGGTCCTCAAAGTCGAAATATCACCAATTTGAATAAGTGCTAGCGACATAATTGCGGCTTGTACACATGTTGTATGCGCTTTGGCGGACACAATTTTCTCTACCCCGTTAAGTCGGCAAGTACATAACCTAAAATTTGCTAACTAGCTTTTTTTAATGTTGTGAATAGTTGCGAACGTAAGGTTATATGACCTCATGATTCTATAAATAATTTCGGCGTTAGAGATACGCTGGATTGTCAAAACCGGGTCCGCTTGAGGAATGCGGAGAAGCTTGGCTTGCTTTCTACTATACAGTATTGTGTTTACAGTCTCTTTGTGAAGAAACTGGTCTGATTCTCGATACTCCGTGCTGACTAGTCAATCGGATGGAAGCAGCCTTACCACCAGATGGGACAACGCATATCTCTAGCAAGGCAATGCAGCACTGAGCCAAAACAACGTGTTTATGCCCCACTTCGTCCAATGCTATTTCCGGAATTCCGGAAATCGACCAAACCAGCCTACACGGGCCGCTAGCTTGGGACACTGGTTGACCCTAACGCAAACAGCGAGCTTACAAAAGAGCCATTCCACTTACAAGCCCTGAGGAAAATACAGTACTTTCGCTGTTATCAGCATGCATAATATATGCTGCTTTCACATCATTATGGCGACAAGAGAGTGCCCGAAAACGAAGTAAATGTGAGCAATATTATGTATACATAAAGAGTAGCGTATCTTATGTTTTCTTTTTATTTCTTCTTTTTTGCTTAGGTAGCCCCGCGCTCGTCGACTACCGTGACGTGCTTTCGTAGAAATATTGAGTTTTTACGATGATTTATTCTTTCTAACTCAACGGCCTTCTACCTATCCAATTTGGCAGAGTATTTATTTATATTATTACTTTTACATATTGCCGTGCTGTATACTCACTATTTATTAAATTTATTATCCGGAGAAAACTCTCCGTAAGGTTTGCGATATGCGGCATCAATAAAACAAAAATAATTCAAAAGTGTATTTTATTCAAATTTATAAGTTTTCTAAAAATAGTTATACAAATACTTTTTTTTTTTGCTCAGGGGCCTCAGCATAAAAAGTACCGATTTAGCTTGGCCCTTTACTTTCAATTTTGTTTTATTTCTGGAGCTCATGTGGCACGTCAACGTTCTTTACAGAGAAGACGAAAGCACACACACACACACGCACGTGTGCACCAAAATGTGGATGAGGAAGCAGACTTCGCGTACTCGTCGTTAGCTGACATTTCTAATCATAACTTTTATTTATATTTTGAGGGAACAGCGTGCCCTATATATACTAGAACTGGTCACCCTGTTCCCCGCTTCATGAAGCTGTTTTTCGGAACGAATGCGCTCTGATAACCACTCAGTTCCGAGCACTAAATATCTTTGTTTAACCAACGTTAAGCTATTTATTCTTTACGCTTTGTCTGTCCGGAAGTGGAACAACGTTTGTGCTGTGCAAACATGAGCTTCACCGTCCGTCCACTGATGAAGTTTTTTTTTTATCTCTCTATGACTATACTTCGTCTGCCTTACTTGCTCGTTGACAGGCGCGATAAGCACACGATATATCGATGGTAACGTCGGTGCCATCCACCATGTCACAGTGATCTGCACAAAAATAAAATGACGTCGGATCTAATATGGAGGACCTCATATCAGGGCTACGGATAATTTTAGCTGGCTTCCATTTTCTACTTGGCTGGCTTTCGGATGCCCGACACTTGTGATAGTGACTGGCATGATAAAGCGTATATCGACTGGAGGATCAAACTTGCATGAGACCCATTTGGTGACTAAGGGCTCAGGGGCCGTATTTTCTAAAGGTTAATTTCATTCAATTTTTTTTTCATTCATCAGAATTGGGTCGGACGTCGTCGCACCACCGTTATAGGTGGAATCGGTCACTCGACGCGACGCGACGGTAAACAAAATGAATCGTTACAACAGATGAACTGAGGGACTGCTTTTGGGACTTTTTGTTTCTCCTTATCTACAATAGATTTCTTATCATTCGGCTTTAGGAGTAGCCGAAAGCCGCAATAGGGGGGCATGGCTTCGTGCAAGCTAATGAAGGAAGGCAAGAAGAATGGAGTACAAAAATAATCGTTACAAAATATGGCCCCTGTAACCGTGTTTTCCACCGTTCCATTTCACTGTAAGTTTCTTTCGCCCTTCGTCATGCGCTAGGACATGAATCGCATACCGCCACGCAGTCTTTATCACTATGATCAGCCACTCCTTGCTCCATGTGATAAGAAGAATGGTAAATGAAATAGAGTGTTACGAAGTGCGGGCCCTCATATGTTAATATAAATACTTGATAAATTGGTTGACAATGGCGTTAGCACCTTCTGCATAAAACGCTATCGGCGAGGGCATGAGCATGAGCTGCAAGCATTACGCACCAGTATCTAGGCAGGTGTCCTTGTCGTGATCGAAATGAGCCATGGTTTTGGCGCGCAATGGTTTAATTGCGAGGCACGAGCACACACCCATGACGCAGCTCAAGTCGCAATCCAATGGAGTGTTCCATCGTCTGCATGGCGGCCCAGAATAAACCATCGCACGATGTACAACTCATCTCCTTTACGCCAGGAATGCGGTCTGGAGACAGGCAGGTATGTATAGGTGTTGTAGCCCACGTTCCTAACTTCGTACTATACGGCACCGGTGGTCATCATCAAATGTCGCGGACGGTGCAGCTGGACAAAGAGATATATTAATGGATTGCAGAGATGTTGAGATAGGTGGTATTGTGGACATTGTCAAATTCCATCATATTGTCGAATTGTGCAATGGCCGCATTTTGAACCAATCAGAGAGGCCGCAGCAGCCCTCGGGCCAATCAGAGCTGACAAGATGGCGAATTCGACAATATGGCGAAATTTGACATTGTCCAGCATAGTAGCCCAGTACTGATCCCTGTCGGCTACGCTACAATGGGGGAGGGGGACATAGAGGAGAAAAGAAGAGGAGATTGGACCGAGTTGAGGCAAGCTAGAGACGCAGAAGAATTGGAGTGTTCAGCTGGCCAGCGTTCGTGCATAGCTATTAGCGAACATGAGCTAAGTATGACCGAACCGACAATGACTGCTGGAAGCTCAAGGTTTCTGCTTCACTTGTTGCACCGAAAATACAATACTTTCTATTTTGACCGGTGCATCCTTGTGACCCGCGAACTCTTTCATTTTGTCCCCGGATGGTAAGCAGAAATTATCCCGATGTCAAAAACAGACGCAATGGGAAAAGCTGAGCGATCTTGCTCGCGAGCTTACGTCGGCCCATTAGAATTCAGTAGACATTACAAACCATCTTTGTTTTGAGTATCTTCATCTAAAGCTCTGCCTTCCGCATGGCTTACCACGAGGGTAGGTAATTCTCTTTTTTCATCTGTGGCTTGAAGTACCTTTTACTAATGCCTACTCCTACCTCATTGGAATGGCCACCAGTCCGGAATGTCATCATTTCAATGCACAAAGAAAAGTACTAAGCACCACGCTCGACGATAATGACAACGGTCTCCTTACGGAAGCCAGAATTATTGAACTCTGGTCCCCGCCGACGTCAGCCCGAACTGCTTTAAAGGCGCTAATGTGTGTGTTCGTTTTGTTAAGAAACGGACTGATTGAAAAACTATATTGTTCGAACAGATGCATTTTCTTTAACTTCTCTCCTTTTCTCCTCGCATCCTCTGCCCTTACCCCACTCCCGTGTGCATAGTAGACAACCGGACACTTAAAATGGTTAACCTTTCTGCCTTTCAACTCAGTTTTCTCTTTTTATTTGGTGTTTGTGAGATGTGTTAACTGACACATAACTTCCTGGCTCACCAGATCCTCTTATTGTTTTCCGCCGTCAAATCTCCCCTTTTCCGCCGTCAAAGCTCCGCTTGATTTTTTTTTCGGTTCATCACTAAAAAAATAATGTTCGGTTTGCAAATATTCACCTCATTTTGCGCCCAACTACCCCGCTGTTACTGTATTTGCTACGTTATTACAGTTGCAGCTGTTATAGCGCTAAATACGCGATACACAATGATTTACGAACACATGATGGCCACACGCTGAATAAGTGATTTCCTAAAGCACGAACAATAAGAACTAAAAATAAATTAAACAATGTAGGAGAACTGTCACACACGCGAGCACATAAAAAAAGGGTTCTGCACATATTCACATGGGCGTTCTTCGATGCCCCTGTAGCGGTTGAGGGCTCTGCAGTGGAACCTATTTCCCGTATTCCCGTGCCAGAATCGGCCGCGCTCCAGCTCAGACACTAACGCCACTAATGCTTGTTCCCGGTGACTATTAGCGCAAACGCGCCTCTCTTGTTGATTGAGCAGGCGTCTAAGCAGGACGGCTTCATTTCCTGGGCGCACCGTTATAGACTCCTTGAGATAAAAGGATGGTGACGCTATTTCCTTCTTCTTGGCGTCTAGTTGGTAAAGGCCCGTCTTTCCTCTGCCGCTGAGACATCATGTTTGAGCACGTTTTGGATCTTCAGAAACGCTTTCTGCGGAAAGAGCGGTTTCTTGACGGTCCGCGAGCAGCGGAAATTCTACGCGATTTTACTTAAGGTGCTGGCGCCTGTGTACCTGTCGCCTGCATACTTGTGTTGCCTAACTAGACATAAGGTTTACAAGTGGTGCGTGGATTGACATATACGTATCTGAGACATGTCACTGCCATGTCTGAGAGACGCAAACGTACGGAATGAAAGGCACGGGGGTTCAAGACGTGCTCTCTATTTCATATACTTTACACTCGAAAGGGGACCAGGCGGGGTTGAGGGAGAAAAGTATGCATAACGGAAATCTGACATTGTCGTGCTTCCGAGGTGAGATTATGTCACAAACAGACCGATTATGAACCGGTGACCCCAGAATTTTAATCCAACTAGTCACGCTATCTCAACATGACATGCTTCCAATTACAAATAAACGTACGTAAACGTTCTTAAGTACTATAGATTGCGCCAATTATTTCTTAATATTTTAATTATCTACTAAAGCGAAACACTGCAAGGCAAGAGATCGATAGAAAAAAAAGAGAGAGAATGCAGGAATGTTAACCAGCTATGTGTCTCGTGTGCTACCCTAGACTAGCGGAAAGGAAAACGGGAATAGAAAGAAGGGATAGAGAGAGAGAAAGAGAGACATTCGGTGAATGTGTCCAGGTGCGCGGACAGCATCACGCAGTTAAAGGCGCTCACACAAGACAATCGTCGTCAAAAAGCACTAAAGTGCCTTCACTGCCTTCTGGGCCAATCATCAGTTTAGACGGTGCTCCAGGAGTGTCTGTACGTTCAGTGGACGATCATCTAGTTGCCTGAATGGATTGAACATTGATTGACTTTGTATGTCAAATTTAGGACACAGGCACCAGGGTGGTCCATGTTCTCCTCGTTGCCGCAGACATCATATGCAGGATTGCCAGCCATTCCGATTGGTGCTGAATAAGATTTCGGGAAACTGCAAGGACAAGCAACAATCGTGATTATGACAGAAAGTTTTACCGGTTCAACCTATTTGATGGTTACTTGTACTTACTTGTCTTCTATGCTATTTTGATGTATACCTTGCCTTACCGAAGGTCCTATTTTAGTGATTATAAAAATATACCCACAAAACAAAGACATGGAACATTCTTTCTCTTTTCTCCCCCTGAGTAATATTCACCTTATTAAATGTGAGCCTTATGCTAGAACTATAATTTATTACGTATTGAATATACTACAGCTAAGCTTTCTTTCAAGCACTGAAACCAGTTCGCTCTTCTTAATCATCATTCCTGTCCACCGAATTTAGGGTCACCACTCGCTTGAGCAGTGCTTTTGAACAATTCTTGGCGCGCACTGCGTAAACTGTGAAGTTACGTTTTTGTATACGTATCCAGTGTTTGGTTTGCCTATTTGGTCTTTCGTTTGTTTTTTCGCGTTCTGACTTTATTACCGAAAACTAGAGGCGCGTGTTCCAGTTTCATACTGATATATTTTGTTACTGAAAACACAAGGTACAATATAAAGGTAGGCTGTTGAAAATAAATGAGTCCATGGTAACGCCCTAGAACATACCCAATTTTAGCACCGTCATTGCTTTCTCTCAACTGTCTTATATAGGCTGCCGGGGCCGTCACTATAGCGGCGACACTCACCGACAGCTGATGGTGAAAAAAAAAAATGCTGAGTAGTTTGAGGCCTTGAAACGCGGCGAGAATCAAATCAAACGCAACAAAGTAGCACGTCATCTAATAGAAATCAATAATTTTGGCATTATAGTTGAAGCACAAAACTCAGTGTGTATCTTCAGCCCGCACCAGGATTTCCGAATATAAAAGGAAAGAATGTAAAACAAAAATGTTGAATAGTGCACAACAGGAGATTCTGGGCAGAAAGATTTTGTCCCTCTGTGTGGCAGCCTATCACACAGCGAAGGCTATCACTCGCTCTAAGCAAGCTCCACAAGAGGTTTTCCAGAAATGAATGAGCTTCAGGTGTTTGTAGGTTGTAGGCTAGCCAGAGGCCCGAGTTCAAAACTGCTTCTGTATCAACGAAGCTAACTGGAAGTTATGCGGGCAGAGTGAAGAACTAGTCAGGTTTCAAGATAAGTTTAATGAGAAGAATAAAGAATATCAAAGAAGCTACTAGTGTGGGTGCTCTTCAGGAATCTAAGAGCCTGTTGCATGTCATTCTCGGCATGCTTTTCGAAGAAACCTGCTAATTTTGTTCTGCCATTCACAGCACTAGGCGAGTTGTGTAATACATCACTCAGATTTCTGGTCTCGAGAAAAAGTTTCCCAGGTGTGCAACGAGGTAAAGGAGCAAGACAGGTGCCGGAGATAAGCCACACAGCTAGCACTAACTCCATCTTTTTTCTCATGTATTCTCTATGCTCTTGAAGAAGCGGGGATCCGGCTGACAGCGCTTGGGCAAGCGTGCAAACCGTCCATCTATATAAAAGCCAACGTAGCCAACACCATCGCTGGCATCGCTCACATTAACTAGATCTGCAATAGGCTTGATTTGACATTAAACATTTGATTAACAGAACGGGGCAAGCGGATGGCTGATATCGAACAAGTAAACAAGTACATTATCACCGTACTCCATTCCTTTGTTCCTTGGTACATTTAAGTAGAGAAATATGCAACTTACCAAGGACTGCATAGAATTACTCAGACCAGACAAGAGGCGGCTTCTAATTAGTAGAAGGGCGGAGCCGGGGTAGGAGCCAAAGGTTCTCTATTTTTTATTCTCTTCTGATTTTCTTCGCTCCTGGTCTAAAGGTTGACGTTGATTGATACGTCTTCCTGTCCTACATGCCTAGACTTCCCCGTAACTCCCCCTCCCAGCTTTTAACCCCTGCATCCTGTTTTGATCTTTTCTTGGTTCGTTGCCTTCACTTTGTTTCCATCGCCTAACGTAGAGGAAAGGAGTGACTGGCTTTTAGATAGTATGTCTTGCTGTGCAGCCGGTGTTTGCTATAATTGTTAGTTTTTTCCAGCGGAGCAGCTGCGCCGAATCACGCCTCATCTACTTCATAAAGAGCTTAATACCGAACTTCTTACAATGGAAGGAGCTCAAGGGCATACTGAAACATGTTAGCTTTAGAAAGCTTTGCTCTGCAAAGTGCCGCGGGTTTGTGCCAGCATACCCGAGCCTTCAGGAATAATCAGTGCTGACATAGCAAATACGCCGCACGTAGATTGCGCCCGAAATCACAAAGTTGTTCCTACGCAAAATTTATTACAAAGCGCATAAAGTTTCAACGGTGGCGATACCTTATTTTATAGAGATGACAACACTGATTTAGCGATGAGGAAAAAAGAGATGGCTGATGATCCAAGACAGACCTCAGAGCGTCCATGTTTTCTTTTTTTTTTTTACTTTTGTGCCTGTACTTTTAGTGTCATTGATTGGTGTTTACAAATCGATGCTCTTTACATTCCAGTAAAATTTCCGCTTTATAAAATCTCGTCGTTTAAAGTTTCGGGAGCTGCTACTGACCGGTAGCGAGCATCTGGGTTATGTAAAGAGTCTCCGGTAATGAAACACCCTGACAGTATAATTAAGTTACGCGTCGGGAAGTCTGCGGCCTCCCTGTATCCGAGAACTCTCGCTTGTTCGGGCTAGAAAACCGAGTGAGTGCTTATTACCATACTCAGCGTGGGTCTTTACCCTGTCAGCGCTTTTCAAATTTCGACGTTCCATTATTTCTGTTCTGCGTCAGGCCTCTACGCGATCGTTGTTTAACAAGGCCTATATGCGCCTTTTATTTAAAGGCACGTTCTTGCTTTCGTGCCGGTATTCCTGTTCGGCTGAGAAGAAGATAAAAGTATCAGCGAATTAAAAAGCTGTAACTGCTCCATTCGCTCATTAGTAGACGAGAGAAATGAACAAAATGCTCCCGAAGTGGCTTCTGAAACTCCTGTGTAGTCGGCATTTATTTTTTTGCTTTGAAAGTTGGAAGTAAGGAATCAACTGTTTTGCTGTCGCCGGGCCTGCTAATGATATGGCTGCTTAAACGTTCCTGAAAATGTAATTTCATGCTCCTTCGTGTGAGAAACCTTTAGATTTGTGATCTCTTAACAATTGCTTCATTGATAAAAATCACGATATGTTTGGTTTATCTTAAGCTTCCGAAATTTCAATGAAGAAATCTTATCGCCACGTTTCTTGGACTTAACAATAATTTAAAATAACACTCCTCTAAAACCTCAGATTGAACGAAGAAAAACAAAGAAAAACATATTTATATCAAGCACTTCCAGTGGGTTTAGTGAATACAAGCTGCAAGCAACTGCTGGTGGTTCCTTTTGCAGTATGACATATAAGAGCTAGCGCAACAGAATGGGCTACGGGGTATAAATTTCGTTAACTTATCTTTATACTACTGTTATACAGGTGGTTCCTGCGCAGACTTGGAGTAATTTGTAAAAAATATATATATAATCTGTGGCAGATAGCACGATTCTAATCCTTAAGCTGGATTGCTCAGACCGGCAGACAATATTTGCACGAGAAATAGAAATTCATAGTAGAGTAATTAAGAAAAATTCACTAACAATGATTTAAACGAATTACCTTACGACACACATTGCTATTTACAAATTGTAGCTAGGAAGCTCGCAAGGCGGATCAAATTAGAATGAATTGTTTGGATGACACCAGTTTCGAGAGAATAATTCCCCAAACTTTGCGATGAAATACCTCGCCGGTCAAGTTACTTTTGTGATTTAATACATAAAACGGCGTTTTGTTAAAAATAGTTAGCGGAACTACAGTGCATTATAACCGCAAGTTTGATGACGCATATCTCGAAAATGACGTCATTCACAGAATTTCTTTCAAGTTAATACTCTTTGTAGTTTCATGGGCTACAATTTGTAAATTGCAATATGTGCAGTAGGGTGATTAGTTAATCACGTAATTTGTAACTTTTTGTTAATTTGCCAATTGTGCATTCCGATTTCTCACGCACATAATGTCAGCCTCTTCGAGTAATCCAGCTCAAGGAGTAGAATTGAGCTACCTGTCATAGGCGAGTTTCAAAAATTACTTAAGGTCTTCGTAGCAACTCCTAGATATCGTCGCCGATTGCGGAGATGGATAAAGAGAGGCGAAGCTAAAAATACTGCCACAAGTAAAACAGCTATCTCATACATAAATGGCCTATGGGTCGCGCAAAGAAGCCATAATTCGCTTTATAGGGCCGATAAACCACCTCAGACCAAAAGAAAAAAAAAAGAAAATCGTGTGTTCCTCTTCGGTTTTTTCCGGTGCCTTTTTCACACCCCGTGATGCCAACATGGTCATGCACATGACGTCACACGTACCATATGTTAAAAATGATCGATTAGTCCACATACGAGAATATAAGTTCTGATGAGTCTGCTAGCACGCCTTTGCCATGGAGTCACACGCCCACTCTATCTCGTCTTCTCGCTTACATTTTATGCTCAATCAACTAATTTTCCCTCGTGTAGCATGTTTTGCACGGCGCGGGCGGCAGCAACAGCGTGTAGTCCATACGCGTGGTATCCCGATAAGCAGTAGTAGTTGACTTTGTTTACAAACTAGAAAGACCGGCAATGGGGAGACCGATATACTGACCCAGTGTCCACGTGTCTTCTATAGAAGTATGCGGAGAGAAGAAAAGAGCACCTGTGGGGAGGGTAGCGTAGGCGAGAGGAAAATCGCTCGCTCGCCTTCGAGCTCAGAGTGGTTTCGGAGCCACTTTTGTTGTAGAGTAGCAAGAAAGAAGTGAAAAGCGAGCATGTTGAGTTATATCCCGTGAATTACGGTATTTTCCCGCCACCTAGTACAGCGCGAACGAAGAGCGCGAATTCTCTGCGCGTGCATCAAGGACGAGGTAGGCAGAATTGATGACTCGGAACCGTCGGACTGGGCATCGTCGTCGATGTGCTCTTTGTCGTCGCATCGTTGCAGCAGCCTCGTATAGCCGAGCCTTATCTGCGTTTTCGTGGGAGGCACCGTGTCCACCATCGCTGGAAAGAAATGAACCAGATGCTTCTATCCTTCCGACGGGTGCAGCGTTGGGCGACCCTAGTATTTTTGCGGAACCAGCTGACAACGAGAGCGTCAGTCGAGAAGTTTTTTTTTTTTTTTTTTGAGGTGGCGCCCGGATTTTGTAAGAATTTGTTTGATTTGCCATTCTTGTCATCCTTCCTCAATGAGTCGTGCGACGCCGTTATTGCCAGGATTGGTCAGTCGGCTCGAAGAATGACGAAACAAAATAAATAAGAAACAGAATCGAATGAAAAGATGTGTTCGAATCTAAGGCACCAGGATAAACATTGTGTTTGAATTTTTACGTGAGGAATTCGCTCACAATATTGTATTGTCATGACTTCGACACCTAAGTCTTTCCTGCTTTACTTAAATATTGAAAATTCGTGTTAGGGGAATGCCTGTCTATGCGAACAACTTGCTTGCTGCAGCGAAAGTTCACCCACTCAATTTCATTTCCCACGTGAGTGCTGCACGAATGATGAGTGATTTGTACTGCATCACGAGTTATGCTAAAGATGTGGCATAACAATTTCAGCACATCAGCCGGTGGCCGACATATTAATTTTTCTGAACAAACAGAGTTGAAATCGTGGAGAAAAATTGTAGTTTCATTGTAATTTCTAGAGATGGTGGGCTGTAACACCCTTTTTTTAGGCAATGAATACAAACCAAGTAAGTAAGCAAGACCAGGTTTGCCCGACGTAGGCACATACAGGTATAGAGTCAGTGCACGCACCTCAGGTATGCGGAACACATTGAAATTGGAGCCGCTTAAGAAATAACTACTTAAAACGCTGCCCGGTCAATATGCACAAAATGTACAATCACATATGAAACGTCAAACGAAGAGGTTGCGCTGCAATCTTGGGCGTCGCTCCGACAAAAATCGCGCCATCGCCAACGAATGTGAAAGCAGGGGGCGGAAATGGCTCAGCGATGTGCGTGGCAGCGAATATTAAATTTTTAGCTGCAGTCGCTGCATGTAAAATAGTCTATAGCCCACTGAGCAGCTTCGGGACATTAAATGTAACGATGTAATTGTTAACTGTTATGACGCATGTCACGTCAAAATTGACGAGGCTTCAACTACTGCTCCGTGGTCGCGCCCTGACAGAGGCCTACGTATACACAGCCCACGTGCTTCAGGCCGAGTTTGCCATTTCGGGATCTGCATCGCACTGGTTACGATTTCCTCGCAGATGCGCGCCTACCATGCTTTGTCTCTTTCAGCGCATCGACCTGCGCTTTGATTCTGTTCGGACTCGTATATCTCGGCAACTTGCTCCCTCGGTATTCAAGCCTCGCTAGATCTATCGTATATGTGGTTGGTGGCTTAACGTGTTTGCTAGAGGCCTTGTCTATCATGTACACTCTTACAAAATTCATGTACAGTCTTACAAAATTAGAATGGGTCTCAGTGAAAAAGTTGTATCTCTAAACCATGCGTGTAAGTAGGGCCTTCTAAGGGCTCTGGTGATCGACAGTTCGGGTAGAAGCGGTAATGAACACACTTGACACTTTGAACACACTCGACAGGTCAAGACAGTTTTTCAATTCTCAACAATCACCTCTGTTTACTGCACGTATAGCGAATTGTCTTGGTCGGTGATGGCGGAATCTTGTTCTCTGTGGACGATATTTCTTGTCTGCGCTTTTTAGCTGCAATCGTTGCGCAAAGTTTGGAGTACCATGCCTTTAGGGTTGTGCGATGCTACTTGTATACTTAGCAGCTTTCATTTAACATGCTCTCACAAGCTAGTAGGTCCCATGTTATTTCTCGCTTATTTGCTACTGATGGTAGCCCTAAATTTGCGCACCACAGCAAATAAAGAAGAGAAGGAAGGGCGAAGGAACGGTGCCCTTCGGTCAGTCGGACTATGCCGAAATCACGAAGTCGGGTAGCCTTCCCTTGAAACGCCTGTCATCGAAGTGTGTTCTTTTCTAGTTAGCTGGAGGAAGAAAACTGGCGCGATCGGCACTTTTGTAGAGATTGAGAGACCACAGTGTTGTCAGCGTTGCGGGAGAGAAAACACCGTGCTACACCGCTGCTGCTAGATGTGAGTTCTATGTATGCTTAATTTTATATAAGGATTAGTATTACTCTATGGATATAGATGTGGCAGAAACTTAGTTCGATCACCTTTTTCAACTATCAAACTAGGGGGCACTTCTATCTATCTTGCTCCGTTGTGGAGCTATCAATTCTTTCTAGCAGTCCTTTTCATCACAATTGAATAATGGCATTATGCGGCCTGGCTGAATGAAAAGGGTGCCAGACATCACCATTTCATGGTGGGCAAGAACAAGCTGCTGCTGAGTCCCAACTTTATTTTCTGTTTTAGTTTATCTTCATCTTCCCCGTTGGTGCCATATGATTGGGTATTGGCCCCAATTTAAAGCCCCTGGACAAGTGACGACAAGTGCCGGCAGCACCTCGTAGTTTCTGCCAAGAGGCAAATATTTAAATAGGGTGAGCCCGACGCCCCGCTTTATACAAAGCGGCCGTGTGACATTAGGTGGCTAACCCGCGAGGTCGGCGTACGTTTTAAAGTCGCTCGCCCTTTTCCACCTGCGTGAACAAGCGGAGAGCAGCTGCAGAGCTCTGCAAAAGGGTGGATCGTCACGGCCGGATTTTTATGTACCTTTGCGATTGTGTAATATATGTTCCGACGTTTGCCGATTAGTTTATTTCGGAGAATGATACGTGTGATGCGAGCGTGGACTGCAAGCTGCTCCTGGCCCATACCAGGGGGCGTGCAGAAGTTATCGTCCAAGCTCGGTGGCGATATCAAAGCCATTCATTACTTTTGGTAGATCCAGGGGATTTAATCTAAATTCCTTAAGGGCGACCTTAAACGGCTGCACTCCGGTTGGCCTCCTCAGCTCGCAATACCGCGACATACTGTGCCCTACTGTGTTCTGCAAAAGTTGCCACACTTGTAATCTTTTTGTGCACGATACCATTGGATATGTTGGACGTTTTGGCTGCGTAGGGAAAGGGGACATCGCCAATAGTGTTTCACAATCATCACAATAAGTAGGGGCCAAATATTTGCAATGTTAACTTTTCAATTTGCCACAGAACTTCTGTGAGCGCTCCTAATTTATTTATTTATTTCCATACCTACACATTGCCCAGTGGGCATACCATAGAAAAAAGAGGGGGGGGGGGGGGGTCTAAACATTGCAAGTACAGCAGTTATGCACGCACACACCAAAGAAAAAAGACAGACACATAAGAATAGATAAACAGATGAACATATAAAAATATATGTTTATTTGTTTCTCAGTTTTATGAACACGTATAACAAAAGTGCTTCCAAATATACAAGTATGTAAAAGCACAGAGACCCAGGTCTCCGCCATAAGCTTAGAACACAAAAGCACATCTAAAACACAGATGGGAGCTTAATAAGATAATGATTAATAACTGTCATGAGTAGCAATGGTTACAGCAATGCTCAAAGCAGTAGCGAATACCAATATCAGGGAATAACGCTGACAGCAGCGGGGAGCAACGATTACCGTAATCCAAACAGCGGCGCAGACAACTGATGTCAGCAAAGCTGACATCAGTTTAGACAATCAATTCATAGTAGTGAACACGTGTCACGACGTGGTATTGTTCACGTCGTTATTTGTGTCACGTCGTATTGTTCACGTCATAGTTATTTGTGAACAAATCATTTGCGTTTGGAATACCTACGCAGATAATTGTCAATAACGGTGCAAGAGTGCACCTTACGAACTCCAACAATAAAAGAAGGTGTACTGCAAGTGGGTGAACTGTAATATCGAGGTCACCTCGATATCGCACGACTGCGACAGGAGGCCAATTAAGTATTCTGCGGAACCAGCGCCTCCTTAAACATAGAGGAGGCGCTGGCAGAACGGAGACGCTTCCGGCCACCCTAGCTGCGCGCGCACGCACGTGCCACGTCATCATTTTGTCTTTTCATCGATAAGGTTTGACATCTCAGAGCAATACTCCGACTATAAGAAACCGTAACTGAGGACTCAAGAAGTTTAACCGCCTGGGTTCGTCCACTGTACTCCCCATGTGGGCACACGGCCCAGAAGCGTTTTCGCAGTCCGTACCTATCGCAACGCGGTCGCTACGACGCCGAATATCGGGATCGGCAACTTGTGCCCCGTAGCACACCACCATAGCCTGTGCTCCACGGCGTTGTAGGGGTGTTTCGCCCAGTACCTACAGTACAGAGTTTTAGCGTGTCCGACATCCCGGTAAACGCGAGCGGACTGGGCGTTTTACCGGCTGAGCGGATGTGCGAACATGAACGGCCTACACGGTTAAGCCACCTGGGGGCGCAGAGCTTAACCAGACAAACACAGCTGATATTGCGGTAACCAAGTGTATTTTACTTTGCTGCAGGTGTAAATTTTCGGCAGCAATGCGATTACATGATGTACAAACTAAACGGATATGTACTTTAACGCCACTATTATCTGAAATTCATAGATTCGATTATTTAATAGCGCTCTCCCACCATGCTCCACGTTATACCTTGCACTCAGTTTTCTGTGTCTTTTTTTCCACAGCCTTATCATCTTCCGTCTAGAGCTCGAGCCGATGACTGTTTTAACCACCTACTGCTGCACTCATTTTCTATGTTGTAGATTCCAGTGACCCCTGGAGCGCTATGCCTTCAAAGACGTTTTTCTTGCCAGAGCGTCCCGCCCGAACTTATTTTTGCCCTAATTTATTAGCAATAACTTTTCAGTTCATTGTTTGTATGACATTTCAGAGACTTTCCTAGCTTCCTTTTATATTTAATTATTTAACATTTATTCCGGCTCTTATTGTGGCGCTAGTGCGGTTTCGTTTTCTTCTTTCCTCAAACAGTTTGCTTCATTGCCGCTCCTTAATTTATACTTTCGGATATAACAAAATCAGAAAGGCAGAATATTCAGCTTTTATTAAAGCCAGCACAGCTTGGTTTTGAGTTTAATTCTCCAAAATACTGTTGTGCTGTACGTTACCCCTTTTGATGGCTTCACAGCTAATTATTGTAGATGCGTTGTATTCGTTTTCCGTCAGATTAGGCTTCCCTCGCAGTTGGTGGGAATAAAAAACGATAATATCGAACCGTGTTACGTTTAAAATAAAACAATTCAAGAGTAATATAGGCTAAGCTCCGAATCTCACCAGACGCTGCACTCGGCGACTGCTTTGAAATCCTGCAGCCGCAATCCGCGAAAATCTCTGGCATTTCTATTTAATGTTCCATCAATATAGAGACCAGTAGCGTTGACTGCAGAAAAGTTTCATGCATAATACAGCATGGCCGCGCCGATTCTGGGAATCTTCGGACTGCTTGTAGAAAATCAAGGCACGAGAGCGGAAATTGGGCGGCGCAGTATCAAAGCTTGCTCTGCGCAGACCCCACTCCTCCTTTCTTTCCACGCCGCTACTTACGAATACATGGATGCCCTGTCTTGCTGACTCTGTGTCGACTGCATATGCTTCGCGTGAGGAGTTAGACGCTCGGATGGCACCGATTTGCGACGTCGGTCTCGGCCGACAAGTGCTTTCACTGATGCTTCCGAACGCACAGTTACCACGGATTCGGATCATCCTTCCTTTGGGTAGACCGACTCATACGAGATCGGATCTCAAGGAGTATTTCGGTTATTGTGGACACTGGTGAGTTGTAGGACGTTAGTGTATCGAAGGTCACGGATCGAGAGAGAGAGAGAAAAAAAACGACGCATATAAAGGCATGGAATCAACCAGAAGTAGTTCCGGTTGGCTACTCTGCATGGGGCATTGTGGTAGGGGGGTAAAAAGAGAAAAAGAGATGAGCACAAATAAACTGCGTACTCTATAGAGTGGTAGCCGGTGGCGTTCCTAAAGTCTGTCATGAAGCTCCGTAGACCGGAAGAACCATAGTAGCACATTAAAGAACCCGAAGTGGTCGGAATTCATCCGGAGCCCCCCACTAAGGCGTGCCTCATAATCAGAACTGGTTTTGGCACGTAAAATCCCAGAAAGAAGAAGAATAAAGCCTTCTGCGCGGAGTTTCTTTGCGAGCACGGGCCTATCGAGCTTTCAGTTATTATTTTAGGTATGTTATTCGTCCAGCACTTTGCGCAACATTTGCCGCTCGGCACTGTAGGGCGGGCAGACATAGATAATGTGTGTGAGCGTGTCACCATAGCTGCATGTGTCACACGTGGGGTTGTAGGCCATTCCAATAAGGCAGGCATAAAAATTCATAAATGTGACGCCTAGCGACAAACGGTACAGCCACGTCTGTACATGCCGTGGTAACCGAGGCGTTAAATGTATCTTCCTGTTCACAAACAACGAACCTAAACTACACACGGTGAAAACGATCGAGTTCTACAGGGGCAACGTACATTCAAGGGAAATCAATCGCAGCCCAGCCACAGTGCCTGTTCACGAAAGAGGAATCAAAACACATTGAGCACGTTTATGTGCAGATCGGTGTGGCCATTCCCGCTGATGTTGCAGAGTACCAGAAGGCACGGATCGAAAAAACTATTCGACATGTAGCATGTATAATAAATGTTCTGATTAAGACATCTGATATATTTAACTACGTCGCGTATAGCCTGTTGTGACACCGGTGTTTTCTTAGCTCTTTGCTGCGCCTTCGGTTCTGTGGGACAGATACTAGCGATTGTCGAAATGCAATAAGTTCGTGTGCGACCGCTAGGGCACTGCGTTGGATGGATGGAAAGACTTTGCATTTGCAAGCAGTCATTGGTGCTGACATTTACAATATACCAATTCCTATCGAGACACCTGCGGGTGCTGTGGAAGCGGTTGAGCATATTATATCAGAACGCCCAGCCTAATGAGAGGAAAGAACATTTTATGAAAGCCAAATGGACAAAATTGGTCATGCACCACTGACGCTGAGAAGCACATTTGGTTCAATGCCTTGTCCCTCTTGGTAGCGACAGCTTTAATGTTATTGTTCGCTTATCCTCCAAACATTGGCTTGCTTGAGAAGCTTTAGGAATTGTCTATATGTATTAGAATGACGAAGTTTTATTTTGGCGCCACTTTAATGGTGCATGTAATGCATCGAACATCATTTTACATGTATAATTACCAAGTTCAGCTTATCACGCCCTTTTTGCTTTGTTTTTATTTTATCCATCATCCCACCCTCCTCCACTTCCACTTCTCTCTCCTATGGCCTTTCGGTCCGTCATATAGCGTGCAGGTGACTATTATATACACGCCGACAGAAATATCCGCGTTTCATTCAAGAGTTTTCTCTTTATCCTTACTGACAAAAAGAATTAAGTTTTATTATATCTCTGCTGAAAGTACTAAAGAATAGTGAGGAAATTGGTAGTAACAATATTGGTTTCTGAGCAAAAGGAGAGAGAAAATTGATGTGTTTACCGACGTGCGAACAATGGTGGCTTATTTGGTGAAACATCTAGCAAAGAAGAGATCGATGGCCGAGTTCACGCAGCAGCGGCCAAGCCACTCGATCACCCTTGGAAGGGCTCCGGATGGAATTTTTCAACGGGACCTGCAGTAAACAACGCAAGCACGAAGCGGACACAGTTTTGTTGAGCCGTGCTTACGCTCTTCGGGGCTGTCGGAGTCAAGAAGTAGGAGTACCAGCACCCTTAACAACTCAGAATATTACCGGGTAAAATAAAATTAAATTGTTACCATTAAAAAAATTTCTTTGTAACACGTGTTTGTATGTATAACGTAGTAAGCAATATTCGTATAAGAGGGTAAAAAGCGTGTGAATAGTTGAACTTTCTATTATACCGAATCAAATATCGAAGCAGCCTAACATCCTAAGCACAGGTGGTATATGGTTATTGGAAATGTTTTCGGATATATTGAGAATATGATGCTAATATACATAAATTGAAAGTTCGTCTCTTTAGCCACAACAGCAACGTATCTGTTGCCCACGTGGGGCGGCAGAGAAGGGAAAAAATTTGAATGCAGCATTTTGAACAGCATGGTGCCATTAAAAAAGAACGCATACGAGTACAGTATAATGCAAAAACATTCCCACTAGCTAGAAGTGCGAGATTGCCAGCGAACGAGTTATTCCTTCTAGAGCATGTAGACAATGCGGAAACAGGCATTAATCTCGCGTTAAAGAGCGATAGTACCTGCAGATACTTGCGCCCAAATGATACGCAAAAACTCTTCACGTTTCGCACAATGTGGCCAACAATATAGAATCGTATGCCTAAGATAATTAAGAAGAGCTTTCCTCACACCAGAATCCGATATTTGTGGCTTAGTCTAGCGCACAATAAAACAACGGACCTAGAACAATATCGCAAAGCGCTCTTCCCTGTCCATTGATTTGTTGTGCATTACACTAAGTGATGGATCACCAACTCGCACAAACTTGTACTTTGCCGAGAGACCTGAAGCAAATAAATGTTTAAAATTATTTTGTAACCTATGGTGGCTCGGCCAGGTCATTCGGAGTTGTGGATATCTGCAACCTCATCTGTAGTGATCGCACGCCACTGATTTGAGGACGTACTTGATTTAAGAACACATTTGCTAGTATAATAGACAGCGTGCTCACGCTCTGTAACGAGAGAATGTAATGCAGCATTGTTTAATGTATATATTAAAGCTACAAGCCGCGCGAAGAGCGCAGATTTTCTTTTTTGCTGCTTATTCTTTTCTAGGACTTGCCTGCAATTGTGGTTAAGTCATCAACTTGGCCCCTAAACCAAAAATACGGAAAACTCCCGTGTTTCCTTCGGCTATGAACTTATTTATTGAGAGCCCAGCAGGGACTATCCCGCAGGGAAGGCCACCATCTTATTTTCACACGCGTAGGTTTCAAGGACGCTACTTTCGTTGATACGAGCTGGGTTAACATGGACCAATTCTTGCTTGTGCTAACATCTTCGCACATTCTATCTCACAGCCACCAATTCATCACTTCATTTGCTTTTCTAAGTTTACCACTAGCCTGCAAGTTGCGTCCCATGTAAGTAAGCCCTAATAGAATATCTTATGTGCTTTTGTGAATTCCTAGTTGTTCAACGCTTGTATTCTATATCTTTAGGTATTAGATAACTTACCGCGTCTTCAGGCATGCTGCGAGTCGGGCACTTTCATAAATAGCTCCCAGACGCGGCATAGGATTAGGCGCCACGACTGATAGACGGTGAACCACGCTCGAGCGGTGCCTGTGGCGGCGAGAGATGGATATATCCTTGCCTGGTTTGCTTCCGGCCCACACTGGGATATTCAACGTGGCAGTTTACCACTCACTGAGACTAAGGACGATCCGTGAGTCAAAGTCTTCTCTCTGTTGCGCAAGATTCAAAGCACAAAAGTACCGTGAAGAGCGCATACGCGCTGTTTAACCGCTGATATAAGTGAACCTATCCGGGCATGTAGCCACGTTTGCAGACCATGTGTGTGCAAAGACACCGGAAATGGGGTGACGACGACTGTATCACGAAGCCTGTATGACTACGATGCGTGACGGCAACGACATGAGGGGAGTCGGTTTGCAAACCTGGAATGAAGACGATCGAAGGATCACTACAGCATCGCGATCACGAGGACATACCTACTGGGCAAGGAAAGCTTTTAGAACTGCGCCAACTAGTTCAGCGCAGAAGGCGTGAAGACGACTGCATGACGGAAGTCAGATCACAAATTTGGATTGACGACGATGGCACGGCCCCGAAGGCATCACGACCACGGGCACATACCTAGTGGCCCAAGATGGTAGACAACTTGGGCCATTGGGTCGGCGTAAGAGGCTAGATAGATTAGATGGATAGATAGATATACAGATAGATCAACGCAAAACGCCTGAAATGGGCAAACAATGCTAATCGCATTAATAAAGCTTCTCCACAACGGGCTCTACTAAGATTTGAACCCTCACCAGATAAGCAATATGCATTTCGGAGACGAGTGCCCTAACCGCAGAGCTATCGCACAACAACAGTGCTGATCAATTAGGGCAAGGTTTCGCGCTCCACACAGACTCTGAGAGCATGGACATCTGTGTATTAATTTAGGAAGCCATAATGAGCAGTACTGTACGGGATGAGGATTACAATATGTGCATCACATAGAAATTGTTCTTAACAAGATGACGGTGTGTTTGCGAGCGATTCTTGGTTGTCGCGCGCTCGTGAAAATATCGTTCAGCGGCACAAAGACGCGTACAGGATATTGATGATAATAAGATTCAAACGTGGTACATACCCTCAATGGAGGATGCTCCGAGAAACGGTTGTTCGTTGGAAACGACCTCGAAATAATCGACAAGGTCAATGCCAACCACGACGTTGCTATATACGACAGCGCACATAGTTTACACATGAACTCGCTGTATTCACAGGCGCCAAGTGCCTATACAGGGTGTTTGACTTAACTTGAGCCAAATTTTAAAAATATCCAAACGCCACGTAGCTAGCTCGACCGAACAAAGGTAATGTTGTTTGATGTCACTTGGAGGAGGAGGAACAAACTTTTATTTAAACCAGCAGTTTAGCTGGCTGGGCCTAGGCCTCCCACGTGGGGACATCGAGGTCTTGCCTCTTCGCCGCCTCGCAGGCTTGCTGGGTAGCCCAGAGTTGGTCGTCGAGTTAGGAGCTGCGCAGGGCGGCGTGCCATCTCGACGAGAGGGTCACGGTATTATTTGTCGGATATTGGTTTTTACATTCCCATAGCATGTGGGGAAGCGATGCTGCCTCAGTCTTACAGACCTTGCAAATGTTACTAGGGTAGGTGTCCGGGTAGATCCTGTGGTAACGTGTTAGTGAGGGGTACGTGTTTGTCTGTAACAGGCGAAGGGTGGTTGCCTGTGCTCTGTTTAGCTTGTGATGAGGGATGGGGAAGGTTCTTCTGTTGAGATAGAATGATTTCGTGAGGTCGTTGTAGCTGGTGAGGCGATCGCGTTCCCCGGGTGCACCTGCGCTGTCTCCGGCACGGTTGACAAGGCCTCGTGCTACGGAGTGAGCGACCTCGTTGAGGTTGGTGAGGTGCGGATGTACGTCGCCAGCGTGCGCTGGGAACCAGACGAGAGTGATTTGCTTCTCAAGTGAGTGAGGGGCTTGGTTTAGGATGCATAGCGCTTGTTTTGAAATACGACCTTTGATGTAATTGCTGATTGCCGTGCGGGAATCGCTCACGATGGTATGGCAGTCCGGATCAAGGGTGGCCAGGGCGATGGCCACTTCCTCGGCCGTCTCGGCGTTTTGGGTTACGATGCTGGCGGCATGTTTGAGCGAGCCGCTTACTGTGGTAGCTGCGTCGACGAAGGTGACGCCCGTGGTGTCGCCATAGGCTTTAATGAGGGAGGCAGCCCTTGCCTTCCGACGTTCTTTATTGTAGTCCGGATGCATGTCTTTGGGAATAGGGTCGGCATGTAGCCAAGTCTGTACGTCGCGTGGAATTGGGTATTTGTCTCCATGTTGACGGTGGTAGGTGATGCCGAGTTTAGTTAGAATGTGCCAGCCCGTTTCTGTGAGGGTGAGACGCTCCAGATGAGACCGACGCTGTGCTTCGATTAATTCACTTGGATGTCACTTGGAGATACTCAGATTTTTTGCATTCCGCTTAATTAGATAATTGGTCTTAATTTATGAATCAACTTTCTATATATTATAATTATATTAAAAGTGTACATGACAAAAGTGCAGAGCAACATGTAAAACTCCCGATACAGCTTTCTGTTCCTCAATACGTACTACATAAAAGCTTTTCCGAGCGTGACAGAAGTTCGCGAATACAGGCAAAATTGCCGCGCAACTGGCCGCTCTAGGCACTTTGCGTGTATTCGCGGACTTCTGACATGCTCGGAAAAACACTTTTACGTATCACGTATTGAGGAACAAGAAAGCTGTATCCGGAGTTTTTAATGTTGCTCTACAATTCTTACGTCGGAAATTTTCATCTAGCTGTAATAACTGAAAAGTTGATTAATTAATTAAGACTAAATATGCAATTACGCAGAATGCAAAAAAATAATCTGAGTATCTCCAAGTGACGGCAAACAACATTACCTTGCTGTAGCATTTGCATATTTTTAAAGTTTGGCTCAAGTTAAGTGAAACGACCTGTATAGTAGTACTGTATATGTACAGAAAGAATGAAATTGCTCCAATCTTGTCGGTGGCTGTGCGTCATTTCGCTCGTGACATCACTTGTACAAGTTTTGATTTGAAAGTTTCAGGTGGGACATTAAAAACAAATTATCGCGCCTTAAAAACATTAAACTTTTAACAGAGCAGCTGCCTGTTCACCTGCGGCCTAAATATTGATTTCCACAAAAATGGGACCACGAAAAATGGTGCAAGGACACATTAAATTTGAAGGTCATCTTAAATACCACTATACGAAATACATGGACATTGTAGTTACTTTTGTTCTTCAATGCATAAAGGAGCGTTTCATTAATAAAATAGATGGAACAACAGTGCACTTTTACAGCGAGTTTGATGTTTCATATCTCCAAACTGATGTCATTTAGGAAATTCATTCCAAGTGGATAAGTTTTGCAACCTTACCGGCTACAACTCGTAGATTGCAATGTGTCGTAAAGTAATTATTAAGAAGTTAATTAGTGAATGTTTGTTAGTTGAATATGTGTTTTGATTTCTCTTGCAAGTAATGTGCACCTCTCCGAATAATCCGGCTCAAAAACTGAAATTAAGTTATCTGCAACAGGCAATTTTTAAAAATTCGGAATAAACTTAAACATGATCACCCCGTATGTAAGCGCTTTCTGAGAATCGCTCTTACCACGCTTTTTCGACAAATTGCGTAATTTTCGTAAGCACCAGCACGCTCCTCAAGAGTTCTCGATAATTTATTCTAATCTTGTCGTTATATCCTAAAGAAAACAAACGAAGCTCATCGGCGCTCAAACAGAAAAGTGCAGTGCTCTCCTGCACGCTAGACCAGCTGGACAAGCGCATACTTAAAAAGATAAATTTACGGACACTGGCCTACATAGACATTGGAACGAGCTACTGGAAAGGTACTGCTATGTTACCTAAAATATACGGAATTTTGAGACAAATTGTGACAGTGTAACACTGTGTATGTTTAAGGGAGGTACTGACGCTGTGTGTAACTGTGTGGCGCCTTCACAGACTGTGTGACAATGTCCACGCAGGCAGTATTACATTCTTAATTCTTCCCTTATTTTCTCTCATCTTGCCTACCCCTTTTCTTGTTTCCTATGTACAGAGTAGCCAACCGCAGATGTCACCTGGTGAACCTCCCTGTCTGTTAATTGCTTTTATCGCTCTCTCTCCCTCTCTCTCTCTCTCTCTGGCTAGCGCGGTGCTTGGTCAGAGAGCACAATATCATCAAACTCAGCTCCTCAAATTTAAGCTGCTGATAACAAAGGTAGTGTCTCATTTTTCCGAAACAATATTTGAATGCTTGTGAACCAAAAACCCTCATTAAAGGTGCACCAGGGCAAGGAGAACCTCCAGACTCGCTCAAATTTAGCTGGGCTTTCGGGGATATCGGGTCTGCTTGAAGCATAAAATCCTGACTTCTCTTCGGCTCGAGTGTGCTCAAAGAAAGAGGAGACGCAAGAGTGGCGGGGCCATTTGTGGCCTAGCAACGAGTCTCATTTGTCTCGTCTGAGGCCAACGACGATTCCCGTGCCTCCTCAGCACTTTCTGGCAGGGCTGCTTTCTAGCCTCTAAGATGTTCCGACGACGCCCTTATCAAATTTACGTTCTCCGCTCTGAAACGGGCAATCGAGCGATCGACATTTTTCCGCGCCATTTGGCTGAAGCTCGAGGAGGGTTTTGTTTTCGTCGCGCGTTCTTTTATTCTAGCGTAAGCGACTGTTTAGGCTTGCGTTTGCATTCATACGTTAGCCCACAGAAACCGTGCAGTGCTCTGGAAGCCGGGAGCTCGAGTCAGCAAACTAAAGCTGTAGGTTCCGCTCTACATCATAAGCAACGGTATACCCGTCATCCGCTCCGAAGGGGAGCAGACGGCGCTGGAGATACTTGGTCTGAAATATGTGGTCTCTAGATGCGCGACCGTTTTGAAGAACAAACAATACGCAACAGATGCGCTGCTCATTGAGTCAATACTTTCTGCAGTTCAGTGCTAATTTTGGGATGCACGCGTCCCATTTCCCTCAGCACTGCATGGTTTTACGAGACCGCGTGTAGGAGACACGGATGCGTCATGGTCCTCGGAGATGTCAAGTCAGCAGCGCTTTCTTCCAGGCTCTCTCTTTCACGATGCTCTGGGATATCGCGTGTCTACCTTCGTGCTAAAGTAAAATCGGCAAGAAAAGAATAGCTAAGTTTCTGGTTCTTGGCACTTTGATGCGGTAGTAACAGATATATATATAAAAAAAATACTTGTGCGTCACTACTCGACCAAGGTTTCAAAGTTGGAGCCCGGAAAGACCCGATCATTATACGAGACGCCAACTGCCGCACATCTTTGCTGTTTCCACGTTCGAGGATGTCAGAATGAAAGCCCCAGGCTTAGTCGTGACAAATTACCAGAGATATAAGGTCATTCACCCGCAGGCTGCTCTCTTGGTCCATTTTCTGCGCTGATCTTTGAAGCATTCAAGCGTGTTTCAAGTGGCGGTCTATCTCTGAGGCTTTCTTTTTTCTTGTTGTTGTTGTTGGAAACAAACTTTGCCTTCGATAGTTAAGTCAAAGAAAACATCCAAGGTACATGTGTTAAGATCCCGACCATTCGGAAGCAGGCGAGGTGCTCCTGCCAAAAGATGTGTTTGTAGAGCCGGTACATGAATTGCTTACTTGACCAAGCATTGACAACTTCAGCTCCTCGTATGCATGTCATATCAGTAACCGTGCCTTACGCTTGTTTTATGCAGTATATATTATTTCGATACAAAACGTGCAAACAATGAACAATACAAGAGGAAATGAAAAGGTTCGAGATCAATGGTTAGCAAAGAACGGGACCCAGTTTTCACATGCTGCCCCGCTGGAAGTTTTTCCGTGTTCTGCTTATGTGTCACGGCGTGTTGGCGGTTTTTCAGTGCTGGCGACTGTTAACCAACGATGTGATAGTCAAGGAATCACGCAGGCAGTCCCAAATTACTTTTACTGGTAATAAAGCTGGCGAATTTGCGTCCACGTTGGTTCCTCACAGTTATGGCTCCCAGTGCTTTTCAAGGTCCAGAACACAGCGCCTTCAATGCGTGACCTGGATATGTGCCTACTGTGAATGTTGTAGTTGCCGCTATACGGCCTGGTCCTCAAATCGCCTAACGCAACAAAAGCTGAGGACGAGCAAAAGCGTAGCCTCTTAACGGCTGCTTGCTAAACGGACAGTAAATGCTGCTTATATTTCAGTAAAAGCTCAGACGTGAGGCATACACATGTGCTGAAGATGCTGTGCGCTGCGACACTAGACACATGCCCTGATGATCTCCCAGTCTCGGGGCATTCATTCTGGGTACATCCGGAAACTCATTAAGAGTGCTTCCAACTGTCTCCCGACGGGTAGATTTTCCGCATTCTTGCTTTGTGTCCCGATGAGAGGATATGACGAAGTGAAGAGAACGAATAAATATGCATTGTTCATGTTTGCACTTTCATCGTCTTTCGAATACTGCACAGCGGTTATTTGGTTTCAATCATCGAGACGTAATCTTATTTAGTTTTCCATTTACTGACAAGTGTCTACCAAAAATGAAATAACAAACGGAAAGTAAGCGGAATTCCATCGTTCTCTTGGACATTCTTATTTGAACTTTTTCAATCCCTTAAGCTTATGTGGTCCCGCTAGTACTTCGTGTTCTATTTTGTGTTCCGAACCTTTAATTTATGAGAGGTCGGGACCATGTCATCAAAACAGATCTGAGATTCCGAAAGTAGAACAAAAATTACTACCATGCTTTTAGCCTGTTTCTGCACCAAGATGGACGACCCGAGAAAGACAAGGAAAGAAAGTGTATCTAAACGAGTTTTTTTTTTTTTTTTTTTAAGGCTGTCAGGAATACCAAGTAGCATGTGATGCTTTATTTTTAGGATTTTCGTTTGAGCGCTTGTTCCGGCATGGCAAGTTTTCCGAAGCACTCCCGCGTCCACACGAGCGAGTAGAAGAATATAGCTTGGATATTTAGCTTCGAATAGCATTTACAACCCAAATTATTCAATCTGGGCATTGGCTTATTTGAAACGTAAAGTTTGTTTTTTATCCAGCAACAGTCATGTACACTACAACAATATTTAGTATTAAAGAGAAAGTTCCGTTCATTCTAAAATCTTGTCAAATGTAACCAAAGTGATTCTGAGTAAGACCATGAACATTATTGAGTTAAATAGAGGGAGCGAGATAAAATAAAAGGGATAACAGGGAGATGAATCGGAGGATATCTCCGGTTGGCTAACCTCTACTGGGGAAAGGCATATGTGACGCGAAAGATGAGAGAAAAGGAAGGAAATAATGAATAATATAAAACTGTAAGTGCAGTGACACAGTCTGTGATGGGGCCACAAATTACACAAAGTCTCAATGTCCGACTCAGACATACAACGTCACACAGTGCGCAGTGTCGCACAGTCACAATTTGTCGCACGATGCAGTGTCCTTTATGTGTTGCACACATGTAGTGCCTTGATATCGGCTCATGCGGTTGTCCCTGTAGGCTAGTGATCAAGAATCTAGCTTTCTCTGTGTGGACGCTTGTCCAGCTGGTCTAGTATGGAGAAGGGCGCTGCTCTTTACTGGCTTAAACGAGGGCACTCACAAAAAAAGGTGTGGAATCATGTTGCTGCACGCGCAAAAGTCACAAATTGGGCTGTTGGCCATTCCCATAACAAACGAGTAGGCATTTGAATATGCTGCTCCAAGCCACAGGTGGACCAGAATGGGGCTGTGACGTCGCGACAGGCCGGACGGAATACAAAGCTGTTAATTAGGGTCCAGAGTATGAATGCGCGCGCTTGTAAATTCGGATGAATTCCACTCCTCCCATTCTAGGAGACACGCAAGCCCATGAATTTCTTTCGATGCTTCGACTCTCTAAAAAGAGAAGGCTAGGCAACTGACGCCATCGAGGGTAGATCGGGCGACTGCGTCCGCTTATACTGAATTTCATAAATACCGCAGTGAATAGAAAATTATTGGACTATTATTTCGGAACTTAGTCAACCGCGGGATGATAGTTTTGTCTGTTCAGTGCAACGAGCAGCTTGTGGGTTCCATGACGTAATGCTGAGAGTAAGCTCTTGAGAGTTGACTTGTATTAACAGAAAGTTGACCATGGATTGGGTGGCTCCTGATTATTCAAATGAAGAGCGGCACGGAGGGCTGCGAGTTCACTGGCTGTTGTTGATGATGCACGGGACGTTTTGAATATAATTTTGACGGATCTTGCTGGTATTACCACTGTGGTAGTTGAACTTCTAGTTATGACTGTGCCGTGGGTGTAAACATGTAGGTGGCCCTTGTGCACCTCATGTAATAGTAGTAATGTGGCCTATTTGAGGTCAACCGACGACATTTTAGCCTTATTCGTGATAACCGGAAGGGAGAGGTGCACTTCAGAGTGGCGCAAGCACCATAAAAGCTAGGGTGGCTGTGCTGCAGGCAAGTAGTTCGATGGCAAGGAGGTACAATTGTGAGGAATTATACGACTGAACGTTGTGAGTGACCTTTCTGCAGGAAAAAAAGAAAAGAAACTAAGTTGGTGAAAAGATAGCCGAGCAACCAGTGAAATATGCACCCTGAAAGCGTCGGTGGCCATATACGTTGAAATTGAGTGTTCTCGCACTGTGACGATCATTCCGAAGCTTCCGAAACGAACTTCGGAAGACCGAGACACGTCCTCAGGGTTTGAGTTAGTATTCTCTGGAGCACAGGACAATATTGTTTTGCAGGTGTTGCCCAGCACAGGGAGGCTGTTTCTTGGGCAGCTCAGGAACACAAGAATTATGAGGCTGCAGCCTTGACCCTAGCATCACTTTCCACCGAGAAATTTGAGGAGTTGTGTGACTGCAGCCAACCTCCTCTTTAGGCATGAAATGTGCGAGCTTCATAATAGGTCGCGGTCGATAATTACTCTTAAAAAGGCTCTTGCCGTTCTTTGCAATGGCTTGCCCATTTACACTTATACTTTAAGGTCTCATTGCCTTGCGTGTGATTGCAAGAAGGCAGCATTTTTGTTACTATATTAACCTTGTTGTACTTGCAAAAAGAGAATTAAGAGCTTTATTCAGAAAAATACTTTACAGGTAGAAAATCAATAGAACACCATAGGGTCATTATTTGAACGTTAAGGCATAGGTGCAGAGTCACGTTGCTCTTTGAGGTAAGCCGCTATTGTACACCTTATCAGAATCACTTAATCTTTTGTAGCATAATTAATAGTACAAGTTTCTTATATTCTTCCATATTTAAATATGGAAGAATATAAGCAACTTGATATAATATCAGCAACTTGAATAATATAAGTGCTTCCTCGGTATCAGAGTTTTATCGCAGTTTGGTCATAACTTTATTAATGTGATTTCATCCGAAATTACCTCTGTATTTACTTTTATATGTTTCGGTGGCGGTTGTGAGTGAGGGGAGAAGGGGAGGGTATGTGCTGTTCATGGGCGCATTGCCTTGCGATCGCGCAGGTTTATTACCATACCAAAAATGCTGTGAGGTACCCATTTAAACTATCCCTAACAGAAATAGTTTGCTCAGAAAACAATGACATCTTTTCATGGAGGGAGACGAGATATGTGATAAACATATTTCGCATCCATTCTCAACAAAACCTGCTCACTTTGGCTTGTTATGCACTTCAGTAAATATAAGTAGGTGTGCCGGTGCAAACAAATACTCCCACGAATTGGAGAAGCACCGTAACTTGCAAAATGCAATTAGGGTTAGTTACAAAGCCTCTGATATACTTTTCAGAGACACGTTCAGGCAGGCACAGCTAGTCACTATGTTGTTGTCATTTATCCGTTACCATCATTTCAAAAAAGGGTATTCGTCTGTTCATAACTCCGTGTTGATGCAATCTCGCGTGTGGTTTCTCCTGACAAGGTTGCTTCCTAATGAGGTTGCGCTGAGAGACATCGTGGGTGATGGATTGACACCAGCTGCAACAATTTTAGACTTCGAAACATGCGCAAGTCATCAGCGTTACATATTCCTTCTGCTCTTGTCCAGGCGCTCTCGCAGACCTATATATCTCACTTCTTATGATGTTGACCCAAACTATGCTCACCAAGGCCATCGAAGATGGGGCTTCACTGTGTTTTGAATAAAAGTAGCCGTATATGATGTAGTAAGCCATGTAAGACACAAAACCTGATTTCGGCTGCAGTCAAAACAAAATTTGAGTTAGTAATGCATTGTGAATTATGTAAGTCTAGCTGTAGATGCCCAAGTGCAGGAGTCACTTTGTCCCAACGAAATTAAGGCGTGTGTGATATGTGAAGTGCGCGAGTGCCGTGATCGTAGTGGGCAAGTGCCAGAAGTGAGCAACAAGCAAGCAAGTGACAGCCATCTTGAGAGAGGTGGAAGAAGAGGGAGAAGATGACCAGGGTGCGGGAGTAGCGGCCAGTCGAGTTCCTGGCCCAAGGCCGCTCCAGGCTCCCACCAGGGATCAACACCACATCTAACTTCTTCCTGCAGCCTGCGGTTGGCGAACGCCGGAAGGGCGTCCGACCCAGGTGGCCCAGCGTCTACAGCGCCCTGCCCGAGCTCCGGCTGGCGAACGCCGCAAGGGCGTCTAGCCGTTACCCGTCTCCACTATGCCTGTCTTCACAGCAGTGTCGATCATGGCTGCCTGATGATAAGGTGCCGACCGACATGGAAGAAATGAAGCCCTTGTACTGGCAGCAGAGGTGAAGCCCTTGGACTTGGTTGGTGTCTGGTGACCAGACCTCTACCGTACTAAGGCGACCTATCCATGTTCCCAACATTGCAGTGGAACTTGCGGAAATTCCTCCTGCATTATTGGATCCCTGGTGTTCGCCTGGGGGCGACCAGGATTTTCTTCAAGAGCTTCTAGTTTCGCCACCGCTACTATACTTCGAGCTCCATCTCTGTCGCCGCTTCTAGTCCATCCCACAGCTCCAGTGCGAACCACGAAACTGTAGGCCCCTTCTGACTCTTATGCTTTCTTTCTAGACTTATTCCTCCTTTGTTTTTGTGATTAGTTTGCCGAGTTTTGTTTTCTCTTCTCGCTGTATTTTGTTTAATGAATGGCTTGTTGTGGTAACGAACGGCTTCGTCATTTCATGCGCTGAGGCTGTGCCTCAGTAGCGAGTAATTTATTGAAAGAACCTCACTACAGCGTGGCACATCGTTACACTAAGCGCTCTCGGAAGTAAAACGTCTTATTCTTGGCAGGAAATTTTGATCAATAAAAACGAAAAAGAAAGATATAATAGCAGTAGGCAGTGAAACAGCATGCGCTTTTTTTTTCTACAAAATGTATATTTTCCAAGAATAACGAAATAATAAAGTGGAGTGCACTAATGAACCACAAGAGCTTTCGTCTCTGGAGACAAACTCTGTTAGCTACGACAAGCTTATCGCGCAATTGGAGACGCACCGTAACAAGCATAGGTGGAGAACTCCAGCGAGCTCGAGGAAACAACTTCAGTTACAAAAACAAATTCTCCAGAGGTTGCGGCCCTTTCTACCAGACCGGAAATGCGGGAGGAATTACCATTTTAGCACATTCTTTTTATTTATTTCCCTCTCTTCCTGTCTTTATTTTGCCAATCACCGGCACACCTAAGTCCTCCGACAAACGATCCTCAAATAAGGAACCAACCAACGAAACAAGCGCGGTAACAGAACCGGCGAAAGTTCTTAACTCAATTGCGGCCCCAATACGCAGACGGCGGCTTCCCTCCCTTGACCGTCCCGCCGCTGGCAGGTGTTGGCCTCTCTGTTGTTCCCTTGGGGTCGATTGGAACAAACGAGCTGTTTTCACAGTTTAGGTATATCGGCGTTTCGCACCGCCTCAGACACGGGAGTCCAAATCAGGCTGAGTCATCCCCCGGGACAACAAAAGAGGTGCATGAAGCAGCAGCATCGCTTAGCAAGTTCCATCGAGTTTCGCCGAGCGCCTATTTGCCATTATTCCTTCTCTTGCTTCTTCTGCGGCCATTTGTAAGGCGCAGCGCCCCAGTATTTCTCCGCGTTGAGCGACATTGGCAAGAGGAGGTTGCAATAAGCTACGCCTCTGCTATCGCCGGTATCGGCCACTTTGCAGATGGATTAGCAGAAACAAAGAGAATCAGATAAGTACGTAAACAAATACGACCCTCCCAGCCCACTTGCCTGGGATACATCTTATGCGGAAATTATTTGTCAGTCTCAGCTGAGTAGCGTCGTGCGTGTCTTTGTGACGCCTCTTCTTCGCCATCGTTGGGCTCCTGTACTTTTCCTCCAGCGGAAATTATATCTGACACTCTCACGAATTTCATGCGTCATTCTGCTGTTGTTACAAAACTTCCTGAATGAATGTCAAGTAGCGTGGCAAGCTCCAAACGTGGGCCAGAGGAAGTAAAAAATAAGAACAGCACAGTAGGTGGCACGCAGGAGTGCCAGGTAGCACCGCGCTGCGAAGTTATTTCCAAACTTTCACCCCACCTAGCTAGCGAGAGAACGCGAGTGTACATAACTGCGAAGGCAAATGAGAAAAGTTATCACGCTCGTGTCGTGGACTCCCACATAAATCCTTGTTGGGGACCGTATACAAAACGAGGCTTCTCGCGAACTTAGCCGCCGGCAGCGCTTTTCACGACGCGTTAGTGCTCTGGGAGCCTGCATGCTCTGCTGGCGTGTGTTGCTGTTATTAGAAAAGCACGTGGCGTCATTCGCGGGAATTACGCGCCTTGCAAACTCGGTACGCGACATTCCGAGCACCGGAGGTATTTGGACAAGCTGTGGTTGGCCGACACACTACAACAAAATGCGTCGCAAAGAGAAATGAAAGGGAAAAGGAAACAACTTTGTTCATGCGAAGGTAATCAGGGCAAAAGGTATTAGCAAATGTTCATTTTCTCGCCGACTTGTCATAATTTCTTTTTTCTGCCTCCAAGAGGCGGTGTCGCTTCGAAGCATTGGTCATACGTTATTGTTAAAGTACTTGGTTCGTGTACGCGTATTTGCCAAATATTTCATCAGCGCCGCCAAAAAAAGAGAAAAAAAAAACGAAAAGAAAAACAACGTATATTCGTGTGAACCCAGAAGGAGGGAAAGACGTCTCAGTGGCTTGCTCATAACGTAAAATTAGCCTTTTCATACCAGCACCGGCATTTCTATACCTTCTATCTGCGAAGAAGAAATACGCCGAAAGTTATCACATCGTAATTCTCCATTGAGAAAAAGGCAGCGAATTGACTATAATACCTAGCTGTTTGTGATGGCATAAAAAAAAAGACTGTTTTCAGGTATGTTGCTTTTATTCCTCTATAAACTATTCAGCGACATCTTGCAAAATGTTTTGGTTGAAGAGCTGACTGTGAGTGCAATTTCTTACAGAAAAAAGAGTGAGTTGGTGTTCTCTTGCTTGATATTAAATAGCTCAGAATTTGCGTTTGGTGCCCGCAGCAATGTCTAAGTTACTATGGCGTTCTGTTGCTGATCACACGGTCGTGGGTTTGATTCCCAGTCGCATAGACTGCGTTCTGATGGAACCGTAATGCAAAACAACTTCCGTATCGAGCATCGAGAGCATGTTAAAAATAATGTGGGCAGCTTGCACTGGTGGTGCAAGGCTGGAGCAAACAGCGGAGCTGGTGATCGACCTAGCTTGTTCCAGGTTTTACTGGGCTTGGCTAAGTTTTGCTAGGAAATGCTAAGTGCTGCTAGGCACGGTATTCCGAATCGACTCGCCGCCGACGCGCAGATTCTCGCCTGGCCGAGCGACGCGCTTCAAGATGAGTGGCGTCTTCTTCGGGTGTCCGGACCTTCTTTGGTCGTCCCATGTCAAGACGACATGTACTCGCCACAGAGTCAACGAGAGTTCTGCCGCCGTCGCTGCGGTTCCGAGCTTTATCTCCCCGGTGACGTCACGGCCAAGCTGCGCCTCCACATATATATATATAACTCTCGCTTTCTCTTTCTCTCTCCCGAGCATAGCGCGCGCCACAATCATGCTCTCCTTCCCTCTCCTTAACGTCCCATGTCAAGGCAACATGTGTGCGGCACGGAAAGGAGGCGAAGCACACGCCGCTCCGCGAGGTGGTGGCTAGGCAACGCGCGGTGACGTCATCGCCAGGAGCAGTTTTTGTTCGCACTACGCGGCGCAACCAAGACCTTCAACAGCTCCGCTCTTAAAAAATTCCAGGAGGTAGAAGTTGATCCCCAGACCTCGACACCGCCTCTCTCATAGCCTCGATGTCGCTGGAGGACCTTAAACCTTATAAATCCATTTTTGAAAGACGCAACTATCATGGTTATAAACAACTCTTTTTTTTTTTCATGAATAAATTCTGATTCGGACACCACCACCCACTTTGAACGGGATGGCCAGTTGTTAACATGCAGCTTAGTACGTATAATTCTGTATATTGTACTACATCGAAAGTTTAATTTTCATGGGATCATTTTCCATTGCCAGCTTTCTTTCGACGTGTTTATCTTATTGTACCCCTATCCGTTGTAAAGTGTACCTTAGCGGTAAAAATCAACAAGTACAATCTTTATTTGACCTCGCGACACGTCGATGGCTGTCCCGTGCAGCGTAGCACGAACCATGGCGTATACCTCGATAGACATTCCTCCTCGCAGCGTTCGTACTCAGCCGATACCAAATCTTGTTCGGATAATTTTACGCAATAAATAAAATGTATCGTCCCAGCATGGTCACTCTAACGGTTAGTTTCCTGAGCAATGGGATCCAGGCGATATATAATGTACTTATTTAGTATAAGGGAAATGATGACATGATCATCATCTCTGTGGCACCACTATATACGGCTGCGGCGACGGCTATTGAAACACTGCCGGAACAGCTGGAAAGTCCCAACAACAACAGTTGTTGTAAACGAACTTCTACCAACCCTGCTTCGAACAGCTAGTTTACATCAGCAGATCCTTTGCGAATTCCGACACAAATGTGAACGATATTCATTAGCACATGCTGGTCCTTGCCCATTGGCAGCATTTTACTGACCTCCAATGAAACCGCTGCCCGCGACCGGCTCAATCTTTTTTTTTTTGTACAAAAATCAGGAACGTACCTGTGCACGAACTCTTGGCCTTAGCTTATTTTACTTTCGACCCTTTCTTAAAGCTTGTCTTCGCAGTCCCCTTTTTGTTAGCATGTACACATACGAGGAGACGTGCTGATATCCCTCCAGACGTTCGCTGCTCCTCTCCTTGTTCCTCTACTAAAGAACGGAGACAGCGATAAGTGAAATACACGTGTCGCGTAAAACAAGATGGATAAGCGCCCTTCAAATTTGGGCTGGATTCTCTTCCTGGTTCCGACAAAAAGGGTTCACGGTACAATGGCCGAAGCAGCGCCCGACAGTTCCGTCATAGTGCGTATACCTTGAAGCGCTTGCTTAGTATAGTGAGCACCATTTTAATGTCTTTCTTTTTTTTTTGATAGCTTGACGCGGTTTGTCTTTCAGCTCGCGTTCAATTTTTATATGCAGCACGAACTCAGTTCCTATGTAAATGACCGCGCAGGGCGGCGCGTACGTACCCGAGCTATTCGCGACTTGATAAACGGTGAGCCGCCATGGAGTGCTTTCGGCGATGTCATCCTCAATTCTTGCCTCATTCTGTATTCATAACGGGGCTCGGAGCTCCATGAAGAACGACAAGGCGCTTCCGCTGTGTTCTTCCTTCTTTTCCTTTCCTATTTATTTTTTATCTTCCTTTATGTGGTGCTCTATAACTTTCCATTGTGAAAGTGCAATACGAGAGGGCACTTTTCTTGTGTGCTGTGAAATAGAATAGGGAAAGGAGGAGGCGGGTAAGAAAGGGTGAGAGACGCATGTGTGCGTGGCCTTCCAGAGAATTCGTCGTTGCTTTGTATTACAATCGTCGATCAAGTCTGAGCATGGAAGCGAGAGTGGCGAGCTCTTCCACCCAGTCTGTGGCTTGGACTACAAACAACACCCTTCAAGGACATCAGCGCACAGCGTGACTTAACTACTTCGTCCCATAGTTCAGGGTAGAGTTCTTAGCTGCTACCATCGTTCCGTGCTTGACTGGAGTATTCCCCCTCACGTTGAATGTTTTTACTGGAAGATACCTGCCCACTTTTGATCGAGCTGAGAGTTACGAAAGGGGGATCAGAAGACGCATGATTTTGATTTGTTTTGCACTTATCAAGAAGGAAGTGCATTCTGCGCTATTGGGATGAGTGTGCATTGTGAGCGTTGTATCAGAGGAGCTTGGAGACTCACGAGTTATTTTAATGTACCGTTTTAGCTTTGAGATGCCGGGGTCGTCTACGGGCTTTTTCCGCAAGTGAGGTGCAGCATAGGTACCACACGCGCAGCGGTTACCTGGTTATACGACAGATGCTGCAACGGATAAGCAGTAAGAATTTTCTAAAGCATCGTTAAGATTAAAAATTGCTTCTTTCTTCAAGTGCAATCACTGATAGACGTCGCTGAGTCAGAGACGCAACTTCGTCCTTTCGTCTGCATTTCTCGTTTTATGTGAACTGTTCTTAAGGGGAACACAAATATTCTATATATCAGTTGTTGCTCGCTTAGACCATCGCGTAGTTTTTTTTAAATTTTTTATTGACACTGCATTAATGAAGGCGCTGACGATTGTATCAGAATGATAAACATTTAGAAGCAAAACGGCAGCCTTTTCATTTACTGAAAACTGTTTTCTTCCAGGTCATGCACTTCCAGGAATATTCGCTGTATTTTCCGAGAGAAGTCGCTGGAAAGAATAAAAGGAATGATACAACGCTTATAGCACTTATACGGGAATACGATTCTTTGTACGAAAACGCAGCACGTGTACATAAATGGGTGCGGTTTCTGCATACTCAGCAGGAAAGCTAAAGCGATGAACAATAAACTGCAGCATGAGTGCTTGTTCTGTGACCGCTCAAGCATTAATCATTAGGCTTGCTAGTCGCGTCGCAGCATAATTATCAGCTGAAGTGTGAAAGCTTCGAAGAGTTCGCAGTGGTTCATGACTTAAGGAAATAAGGGACAGGAAAAAGAGCACTGTTTACCTCTCGGCCAGTTAACTATTTTCTTACACTGCCAATATAAGTGGACTTTAGTTTTACATCACCCCCCAGGCACTTTTACTTCCAAGTGGAGGCTGTGACGCCCGTATTAGCTGTTCGTGCAAACGCTTGAATAGCGAATAAATCTTGTTTTGGCTTTTGCTGCCACAGAAGCATTGGACACTGCATTTTTGCGATAACTATAGACGCAGCAATAGAGTGTCCAACGAAAGCTATTGCGTTTCAAAGTATACCCCAATGCGTTCACTCGCCAAATATTTTGGCAGCCAAGTTTAGCTCGGCTTGAAAAAGCAGATTAAAAAATTCACCAGCCCTTCCCCTGTCGAGAAAATGAGGGTAAGCGAAGCTTGTTGTGTGTGTCTGACCTTCGTCAGGGTAACGTAAGATTCACGACATATCACGGTAATGAAACATAAACGTTTAATAAATGTATGCATCGAGGGAAGGAAACGTATAACGCAACGGAGGGAAAAGTTGCACGAAAGGGAAACAAAAGTTAGAAGGAAAGGGAACGAAAAGTGCCACGAAAGGGAACAAAAAGAGTAGCAGGAAAGGGAAGGGAAAGTAGTAGGTCTAGTACATACACGACAACCTTTGCTTACCTCCAATTTTTCGACAAGGGAAGGGCTAGTGATTATTGCTTTCTTTATTTCTCTCTCTCTTTCTTTCTCTCTATCTCTCTCTTTATCTTACTTTCTTTCTCTCTTTATTGCTTCCTTTCTTTTTCTATTTCTTCCTCTTTTTCTTTTTCTCTCTCTTTCTTTCTTTCCTTTTTGTCCCTGGTATGTGCCATTGAGCTTGGACCCTTTCTGCACAATCGCCAGGATCGGCCCACTTTTCAGCGTGACACCACCACCACCACCACCACCACCACCCCCAGCAGCACCGAAACTTGTGAGCCTATAAAGCTTCGCTTAAAATTGGGAGCACACTTATCTGCCGTTAGCGTCAGTTGCCGCCTCAACTCTCTGTCCCTTCCTGCAAGCTGGCGTTCTCGCTTCGCAGCTCGGATCTACGACAACTTCCCAGTCGGGTCGCTCGTAATGGCAGTGATAAGGGTTTCCAGCTCAGGGTCGTTCCCAGCCGACGCCATATATTGCTCACTCTGCAGTGGTGGGAGCAGCTGCAGACCTTTGTAGTTTCCTTCTGCGACCTTGCGAGGAAAGCCACGCGAGAGTAACAAATGTCTGGCCTTACCCACCTCCCCTGACTTCGCTGCCACTTCCCCCCTTCCCCCTTCGCTCCTTGCAACGATAAGTACTAAGGAGCTACGTTAGCTGCGTAACCCGAGCGACTCCATTGACTTCTGACTGCGTTTTGGAAGAGCATTCAACGTCTTTGTGCAGCGGAGCCCCAAAAATGTTTTCTTTATGTATTGACCAACTCTGATCACAAGTAAATGCAGTGCGTACAGCTGCAAAATGAAGTTATGAAAGGAACTACCGCCGAATTCACTAAGCTTCTCGTTCTCAAGTGCTCGTTTCCATTGGCCAGCTGTCTTCGTTAATTATATGTCCAGCATTAGGATTGGCTGGAATTTGCTTTCACGAAATATTACAGCGTAAAAGCTTTTTTGTTAATACGGGTGTGGTAGCTTTATTACGTTCACGCGAGATCACACTTTGCACGTGGTTTCTCTTATACAGCATGAAATGTGACTCCTTTACTTCTTTAATCTCTTAACGTGCGTGTGCGTTGTAGCGGTCATACTGTTTACGTTACGCTAGCTACAAAAGTTAACTCTCCTGCATTACATTCTCATATCTCCCTTTAACGTATATATAAGGAAAACCTTCGTAGGCGTGCTTATTAGATGGCCACTTCGTAAAGAAGGCGAACAGAAAAGCATCGCTTGAATCAAACCAGGAAAAAATCTGTATAACGTTCCTGTAACGAATTCCGCCCTTTCCGATTGTTTATCTAGAAGTAAAATGTGGTAAACTCATTGCTCACCATGCATTGTAAATATTAGGGAGTTTTAGAATAGCGTTTTTACAAGCCACACTCAATATATTGGGGACGCGGACTCTATTCTGGGATCTTCGTGCTCTTTTGTGCTCGCTGTGCTTTCTTTTGCACGCCCAGTGGTTTGCGTCCCCGAATGTTTGGGTACCCTAACCTAAAACTCTATATTGGTTTTAGACGTTGTCCTCTTAGCTGGCAGTTTAAACAAGGCAATACTATTAAGCGCTGTATGGTAGCTTGCGTTAGACACGTGGCTTCGCAGACATGGTGACAAGCGTATACATTGCTTGTAATGTACACACAGTAAACGCATCGATGAATGTGCGCCACGGCGAAAATGTGAAATCGCCTTTTCGCCAGCAGCGACCAGACGGCGTTGCCAGCACTACGCGTCATTACGCTCAGCACCAGTGCATGGTGCCATATCTACGAACTAAGCCTGCATGCGACAACAGCCTTAGTGTATGCCTGCCATTACGCGCTCTACACGGTGCCCCATAGAGGGCACACGTTATTGTACCTGCTTTTGTGACGTTTCTATTTAAGTTGCAATTCATCGTTCCTCAAACGGTTCCCTCACTGAGAGGCAGGAATTGGGCCACCGCACCCACTCGCTTTCGCAGTTCATAAAGAGGCGCAGTGTAAGAAGTTTTCGGCACCGCGCCGACGGGGATGGAACGTTTGCGCGCCTACCCGCGAGTTTGTGTCATGAGATATTCATTGCGGAGCTTTCACGGCAAGAGATAAATGACTTTGGCGGGTCCTGGATATGCTCACGCTTCTTCGAAGATTTCTCGAATTCCCAGGTATTAAGGGCGTGTGTCTCTACTACCTGTAAGTAGAGCTGACGTGAATTCCGGGGGGCTTAGAAGGAGCAAATTTGGTTGAGAACGCCCCAGAAAACGGCAAGTTTTAACAGTCATAGGTCGAGTTCGCCAGGTTTCGTTCGCAAGGTTGATCCACTTGGAACGAATTCTCAGGTTGACACTAGTTTCGCCAATTTCCAAATTTTGGGAAGAAATACATTGGCGGTCCAAATAATTTTGTGCTTCAATGCATAAATGGCGTTTTGTTAAAATGTAAGTGGAAGGACAGTGCATTTTTACCGCAAGTTTGATAGCGTATCTCGGAAATGGTTTCATCTAAATTATTTTCAACCGGATATGTCCTGCAGTCTGATCCGATACAATTTTCAAGCGAAGCTTGCATTGCCTCACTCTTGTCGGCGTCGGTGTTAATGTTGGCGATGGCGTACTTAAAAACCCTAGCCGCGCTAAAAATAAAATTCCTCGTCGGTCTGTGGATTCGAACCACCGACTTCCGGGTTGCGAGAAGACCTCGCTAACCGATTCAGTGACTGTCGGATCATCGTACGCGTCCTTAAAAGTGGGGTTTTTTATGCATGAAGAAGTAGATGTGGCGTTCGCAGCTGGCGCGCGCAATTACGGCATACCCCCAGCCAATCACAGGCGTCCCGTTCCCCCGGAGGAGGAGGGAAAGGGTGTGATCCCGTGTTCGCTCGCCTCGCGCCCGCCGTTTCCCGCCAGTTCAGGCCCGGCAGTCAGATGGGGAGGCCGCGTTTGATTCGTTCTGCCAAAGAGCAGGCTGCGTTGAAGGAATGGCAGCGGGGGCGGGCCCGTGAACGTGCTCGTGCTCGCCGGACGAATCCACCGTTTCTCATCCACCAACAACCATGTCTCTCTAATGAGTCGCAAACACTCAAGAAGCCAACCAACCCCTCCCTATATATATAGGGTTGCCCAAGCTTCGCGTGCACCCCTGTTCCCGGTAGGAGAGGGGTTTTAAGTTTTAATTTGCAACATGTTGCGTATGCTAATTAGTGAATTTTTGTTAATTATTCCATGATACATTTCAATTTCTCGTGCAAGTATTGTCCGCCTCTTTGAGTAGAGAAGCTCACAGACTAGAATTGTGGACTAGAAGAGTTCGCTCTATTACATGTTCTTAATATGTGCGAAGCTCCGTGTAATTGTTCCCTAGCGAGAAACTTCCCGAATTTTTAACGTTCTCGCGCTTGGCAGGAGTAAAAAATTTATCTGCCTTTAACAGCAAAAACAATCGAGCGACCTGGAATAGCAGTTTTGCGCACACCAGAAGTACAAATTTAAGGATAAACAGATCAAGAGAAATAGATCTGGTGACCTATTTTTGTTTTTTAAAGCAAGCGGAAACACGGTGTTCTTGGAAGCATCCAGGCATACGCAGACTCGTGCGCACACATGGAAATATTCGGTGTCAAATGTTTACAGACCACGGGATATGAGAAAATGTTAAATTTTTGCGCAGTTTGTGATTGCAGCCCGTAAAACCGTACAACACCAGGATGTTCGCACATGAAATTACAGGTCTGAAATTTTAATTTAGACTGCATAGCCAGCCACGCAGATATTCAGCTTTTTCTCAAATTCAGTGTTCCGTGACTTTTGATGGCGACTGGACACACATGTAAACATAGGCACCTTCCCGTGCGCGCACACACACACACATACGCACGCATGTGCGCATTGAGGCAAATGCACAAGGAATGAAAAACCATAGGTCGGCATACTCACTCACGAGCACCCTGACTCATCTCGCTTCGCAGTCAATTCACAGGCGGGATATATACAGCGCATTAGTGAGGGGCGAAGGGTGTGATTGGAAGTGAGTACGAATAGCAGTGAGTTCAGGTTAACGTGAGTAACAACCAAAGTCAGTGACGGTAATTTTGAGAGAACGTTATATTAATGTGAGTGACTGTCGGCAAGAGTGAGTGGACGCGACTATTAACGTGAGTTAGTGCCGATGAGTGTGAGTGTACATGACTGCTAGTGTGTACATATCCTGTGAAAATATTGGTAATTGAGTATGAGTATTCGTGTATTCCGCCCGGCCTTCGTCAAGAACACGAACATTTCACGGCAAGTTCTAAGGAATACTACTTGAGTAACAAATTTAGCTCGTCGGAAAACAAAAACTAAGCAAGCACAGTGGACATGCGGGACGAGTGGTAACAACTATTTCTGACAAATAATGTACCGAATGTATAACTTGTGGGGCGAATTTATGACAAACCTTCCGTTTTCTTTTTTCGACGCCTCATTGTAAATCTTATCGCAGATACGCGTACTGATGAGTTGTATCTTACCATCACACCTATATAAATAAGCAGAAGGCTAGCTCGAGAGCTTCCTTCACACTTAAAGAATACAAAACTGTGGAAACACATCATTTTTATTTTACCTTGAAATACTCAATTCCTCAAATTTGGTATGGGCAAGTGAATACACGTACACATAAACGCAGAACGTAATTATTTCTGACACTGACAGCGCAAGTTGGTCACCGTCATTGACGGTGAACCCTTATTCAAGGTAAAGGCTATATAACATACGAGTGGAGCATTCGACGTACTGCCTGGAATCTATTATCAGGCAGCCTTCCATGTGCTGGTCATTATTTGCTTCAGAAGTCAGGGAACCCCTTATCAAGTTTGTTGGACGCCGAGAAAACTAAGGAAACGCGGCGTCACAATGTCAGCTTGTTGAGTTCGTAGGTTGCCTTATGAAAGTATGGTGTCACCTCACGTTTCTTATTTACAACTTAACGTACGGTCTTTCCTCGTGTACCCCTCCTTACGCCCATGCAGAGGCCTAGATTGCTGCCCAAGCCAACAAAGATCTTGGAGATACTCAAGCCCTCAGTCGGTTCGTCTGGCTGTCAAGGAGGGTCTGTAAGTAGGGACATGTTCTTGGCATATTGTGTTTTGAAGGGAGAATACTCTCGTCTTGGTGTAACTGAATTTCTTTCCATCTTCAGAATGGAGTATTGAGTCACAAAGGAGAGGTAAATCATGTTTGTTTGCTGTAGCGACGCATCCTTTCCACAGCAGTAATGTTCGCACAGCACGCTCTTCAGGTGACTGATCGCAAGCCCCTATTGGAAGCTTGTGTTGAAGCCAGCATTAGTATTTATTAAGCTTCCTTCTGTGCCTTTCGTGCTTAACGATAAAAATCAATGCTCTGGGGCTGTATGTTCTATCGTTGCATATCATTTTTAATTATTTTGTCCAGATCACGCTGCGCCGCCAATGGGCGACCTAAGCGATAATGATGCACCGCAAAGTGTGAGTCATGTTTGAGCAAAAGGCGCAGGGTGAAAAGAATGAAAAATAAAACGTCAGAAAATACAGATCCTGGGCAATCGTGTGCGCTTGCTTCTACATGCAGATGAGCCACTAGGACGTGTTTGGAAGAAAGCGAAGTTGGACTAGCGAACGAATAGGAAGAACTCGAGAAATCGTGATGAATATAATTTTTATAGCACTTCGATACTCGATATTGCATAAGTAGGACTATTCCGTGTTCTCTCAGCAATTTTTTGTTCGAGTAAAACACAGTGGCCTAGGATCCGAGAAGCGCGTTGAGTTTGCGTACCTTATGATTGCAGAGTAACCGATAAATGTATGCAGAAGTGCGTTTCGCTGATAATACTTCGAAACTGTTAACTTCCGAGAAAGAGGACAACGCATCAGTTTACTTTGCATCGATGTTTAAGCGCAAGTACTATTGTCGTATAGCTCTTTCACTCATTGATATGTGCAGTGCTCCTCTCAGGCCTACTACTTGAGCGGATATGCGGCCTTTACAGGGTTAGATACGCACGGAGATGAAATTACGAATGTATTTATGCAAAAGTGAAGGCCATGCTGCCGCCTTCCGGCTTTTAACAGGTGCCTTATATTGCCCAAATCTTCCATCGTAGAACCTGCACAAGAACAAAAGCCTTTTATAACTTCATGTCCTGGGTGCCACAGCAAATCCAGCATCGTCCCATTTATGCTATATTATCAGCCCAGTCACTTTCAATACGTTCAACCTTCTGTTGTGCCACACTCAGAAGATTGGCTTGACTTGAAAGAGCCTCGTATTTTTGTGTGTAGTAAGTAAGAAATAAAGCTGCATTGGCGAATGCGTCATCATTTTTACTCATTTCCATTCCCATTGCGTGTCGGCGTGCGTTGACTCGTTGGTAGGTCGACTCGCCACTACTCATGCAGCCGTATTTGTGTATTCGGCTACAGGGCAAGCACCGGCGTCTCATTCTCTACCGCACACCTGAAACAACACACCGTCATAAAGTGCGCGTAGAGAATGTGCGAGCACTTATTTTCGTACGTCCCAATGCATCTCAACGCTAATCTTTATAGGTTCACGAGTTAACGGCAGTACTTCGACGTTCAAGGAACTCCACAGAGCCGTATGTGACATTGTCATTGGCTCTCGTACTTACCTATTACGACCATGCACATTACGCCTGGTCCATATGTGAGTGCTGGTGTTTACCAGTGGACTCGGATCAGCTACGCCAGCAGCTCTTATTTCATAGAAAGACCTTGAAAATAATCGGGAAGAGGAAGATCCAGACAACGCAAACTATTTTGATCCCGAGAAGGTCATGGACAACTCACAGAGAGAGAACAAATGACAGGTAGTGAGGTTAACCCGACGCCTGCCCGGTTCTACCCTGCACCGAGAGAAGGGGATAAAGTGACGAAATGAGAGAGGAAATACCGAGCGATAGTTTCGCAACCACATATAAGTGAGCAGCAAATCTATAAAGAGTCGCTGGGATCGGTAGACCTGAGGTTCTGCAGTGATGCTCTTGTTTCTTCCTGCCCAACCGACGCGTACGGTCATGGTCCAAGGATCTTCACTTCAAAAAACCGTCTTGAGTCCAACCGTTGGATAGCTGCCCCGAAAGGTCCGCGCTCGATGTCGTACCAAGTACAACGCAGAAAAAGTGTTCAATAGTCTCCTCGCTTCCACAACAGTCGCCTATATGAGTGTCACCCATTCCATTCAGAAACGAGTAAACCTTTGGAAATGCCACCCGGAGGCAGAGGCGCCACAACAGCGTCGCACAAAAACTAGAAACTCTCGAAATATCAGTAGGAGATAAACATGTCAGTATGAATCGCCATGAATCTTAAGTAAGCAGTAGACCAGCTTTCATCCTTTCCTTGTGAATATTATAGAATGGAAAGATATACACAGCGCTGCAGCGCTAAGAAGGGACAATACAAGCTTTGGTGAGTCGTTCTATTGTCGTGAACTTACGTCGTCTTCAACAGACTAATCTGAAGGCCTTGTGACAGTTTTAGTCTCGCTAACCTTATGTGTATAGTTTTACGGCAGTATTTGTAATAGAGTTTACCTTTTGCGTGTTGGGAAACGTGCCAAATTACATTTGCTCTCGGCAAATCTGAAATAATTTCAAGGAACAAGAGGCAAAAATCTTAAAATACGCTGCTCCTTATAGCGCGTCTATTGCCGACAATAAATGCTTAAGCATCGAAGAAGGTGCTACCAAGAGATCACAAGAAAGAAGCAGACAAACTACTTCGAGCTTTAAAGTTATTATGGTGCTATCGTTTAACGCACGGACTGTGAATGACATGCTAGCTGACACTATCACATATAAAGTCACTAAATAAGGAACCTCCACTCCTACCAAAGTAAAATGAGTCTTGAACATATTTGCTTGAAATATTGAAGTACTTTGACATAAATAAAGCATTGATGTGCTAATGAAAGAGTTCTTAAATGCAATTATGTATTTAAGGTAAATATATTTACGGACCCACCTATCCCCTCTGGCCAATGACCATAGTTAAAAGGCCTTCTCGCGGCTAATTGCTATTAAGGGCGTTGGTAGAGCGCAATAACTTATACTGCAAGAGCAGAATCCACAAGTTGACAATTACAACTTCCCAAAGACTACCATTGTGAACCAGGCAACAGCTAGAGGCAAAGTGATATTGAGTCTCTGACCTCCATGCGTGTGGCTAAAGTTACGGGCAGAGAAGGAAGCACCGTCCGTGCTAAATTCATCGCGTTGGGTGATTAACGACCTGCCGTAAACGGGCCGACTGGGAAGAAATTGATTGTGGAAAACAGCCCATTGTCCAACGTCGTTATTCAACTGCGTGTCATTAGAGGGGCGGCCGCACCATGACGAAAGCGAATCGTTTGTAGGCAGGAATAGAATGTGTACAATTGAGGCGCCGTGTCCCATCTAATCGACATAGAGCGAAAAGAATTGCTCCAGACATTGGGTACTTTGGTACTTTAGTTTCTTCGTTGCAGTCACCACCTGCAATCGTTTGCACACAGCCGCTAACGAGTACATTATATTAAACATTGCCATTGCGAAACCGTCGAGTTTCGTAGCCTTTCTTTAGAGTATCTTGCTCTAACCTGGGAAGGACTTTGATAACGTTGCTTATACTACGTTGGCTGCGCATGCTTGACATGTATACGCAACTGCATTGCCAGTTATTGCTAAAGTAGTTCTTATACGGCATAAAAACGTGACCCGGACGGACGCAAATTATCGGATTTGCACTAAGTAGATCAAATAAAAAATACCTGGTACAAAATGAAACACTTGCTTCCTGAATAGTGCTGTGCTGAAATTACGACATTTTCAGGCCTAAGATGGCACCAGCTGGCACGAGACACAGCGATCAGAGATCGCTGGTAGAGGCCTTCATCTTACAGTGAGAATAATTAGGCTGATGATGATGGTGCCGATTACACTTTTATTCGAATCCCAATAATATGATCACGGTTTATTTGATCTTCAGGATGATGCAAATTCTGAAGAGTCCCTGCCAATCTGCTTAGTCACCCGACGCGATGCTTCCTTCTTTGCAGGAGGCGCAATGTATACTGCCGGGTCGTAGATGACATTAATTTGGCAGCCGCTGTCAGATATCTCACACTGAGCACAGTACGGTGCACAGTTTCGAAGTAGGCATATGGAACCTTGACTTGAAAGCATGATGCTATCCTACACCTACCCACTAAAACATACATGCATACAGGTCTTAAAAACAGGTGCGAGTTATACGCACTCGATTGAGAAACAGGAAGGTATATGGTATCTGGACAGGTCAACCTAGCGACAGGCTTCACATGCTTGTCGTTATAATTCATCCCTCACCAGCTGAGATGGTGAGGGTTGAAAGAAAGGGAGTGAGGAAAAAATGCATGCACGCACGCAAACACGCATGCACGCACTCACAACATGCGAAATGTATTAGCACAAAAGTTGTTTACCATTAAGGCATCTGTATCATGGCCCGAGAAATTCCCGAAGATCGAATCGCGCATTTTTTCGCATGTCTAGAGTCTACCTCAAGTCAACCCTTGACGCTGTTAAGTGTCTGAAAACACAAACTAAGTGGTCTAAGTCCTTGTCAGTCCCGCAGGTGAGCCACAACGGCATGCTGGACTAATAAATTTTAAATACATAGCGTCTCATGTAAGTGAAGTTCAGGCGAATGCGATGGTCACGTTCGATTCCACCCGTCGAGACCACGTTACATATGGGAGCCACAGTTGGGGTCGAACCGTACGTGGCCCGCGCTGCCTCTCTGCTTCACACCACAGGCTACGCTGCGGGCGTCACGCTACAGCGGACACAAGTACCACTGCGTCACTTCTTGAAAGTGTTATCAGAACCGGCTTGGATGAGTCACTGTGTGCAGTTCCGGCCACACAGCCAGGTTTGACGTTAAGAGCTGTGCCACAGTGGGTGGGAAACCACTTTAGTACAACACTGAGACTTATCCTGCAGCCCATTGTGGGTATGCACAGGTGACATCAGTAACTAGCTCGTCTTGCAGGCGTGGTGAGTTCCTGTATGGCAGAATTGCCTGGGCCCCGAATTTAATGATACGGGCCCCGGTTTAACCTCTGCGGCGCTCGGTAGCAAAAAGAACGACGAGCTCTCACCAAACCGCCCAGGTGAAAATAGCTGTGTGTGTAAAAGCCTGGACTAACTGGACTGTAAGTCACGCCTTGGATGGTCATTGACTGCTTGTGACTCTTTCTAATTAAGAATCATTGCGGTGAAGCAGTGATTCCTTTACTGGGATAATTAGAGTTCCATTTTAGAGAGCAAATGAACTCTTTGTTTCAAGGAAGTATAAAAATAGAGCTCTCATGCACTGACACCAGCAATCATGGCGTATAGATGCGCAAGCACTGGTAGATCGAAAATATGGTTTTATTTGATTTGTGATTGCAAGTGCGACGCTTCGCGCGAGCGAAAAACTAGGCGAAACAGAGGAGCCACGTAAATACATTTATTTGATCATGCTGACAACTTGTCGAATGTATCACTTCCTTTCGCCCTATTGTCAAAAACACTCATAAGACGAAACTACCCGCCGCGGTGGCTTAGCGGCTATGGTGTTGCGTCGCTTAGCACGAGGTCGCGGGATCAAATCCCGGCCGCGGCGGCCCCATTTTGATGGAGGCGAAATGCAAGAACGCCCGTGTACCGTGCAATGCAGGTGCGTTAAAGATCCTATGGTGGTTAAAATTAATACGGAGTGGCACTACGGCATGCCTCCTAATCTATTCCTGCTTTTGGCACGTAAAATCGCAGAATTCAATTCAATTCAAAACTCATATGATGAATAAATATAACTATCATGAGCCATTCTATGAACCAACCACGTGCTCATAACCATAGAGCCACGGTGGTGGGTCTCGATAGCATCGAATGCAAAATACTTCTTGTGCCGATATTTGTGGGCGCGTTAAAGAACTGCAAGTGAAGAAAGTACCTCACAGCATGCGGCGTATATTGAACGTGAGCCTATCCACCCTTGACCGAAATTTATTATTATTATTATTATTATTATTATTATTATTATTATTATTATTATTATTATTATTATTATTATTATTATTATTATTATTATTATTAGTCGTAGTAGTAGTAGTAGTACATTTGCCACTGACTTTTAGTAGAATTATGGCACTTTCACTCGTGAAATTTTGTTAGCTTAACGGTGGTGGAATGTTATGGAATGTTCAAAACACCTTCTGCAGGGAACCGAGCCATGATTTTCAAGCATCGGTTGAACGCACATTTTCCACGTCACGGTGCAGCTTCCACGCGAACTGAACGTGAAGATCTATAGTTAAAAATACAATCACGCTGTGCTAGACTGTAGAGCATCATACTGCGCTAGAAAAGCCATCATCACGGCTACTGCATTGTGGCGCAATGAAAAATAAGAGCCGCGCGCGTGCTTCCAGTACAAATCGGCCGCCTCACTTAGTGCTTGACAGCATGTATATCTTCATCTCCGAGCTTTGAGTCATGACAGTTCTGAGTCTGGACAGCGTACTATTGTTCTGTAGCACTTTTTTTTCCCCCAAGAGCACACCCGCTCTTTACGAGCCACTCAGTGTCAGAGAATCGCGCCCTGATTTCTACGGCTTATTTTCCGCTTACTGCAGATGTAAGGAGGCATCTCACGCCAGTTTCTGTTTTTTTATCTGCTTTTGCTAAAGTCTCTGACAGCGCGCGAGATCGTGACCTGCGTAGAAATACCGCTGTCAGACACGAGTGAGTTGTGCAGGCATTCTTTTCTGCTGCTGTGAACTCTGTACATTCAGTGAAGAAAAGGCCTTCGAGTAACTGTCAATTTCACGGCCGGTCTTTAAATGATGCAATTTGGCTGACACGTTTGCGGGCAAGCTACGGCGTTGTGTAAAACCTTAGTAGAGCACCGTCCTTCTCTTGTGTTCTTCTTAAGTGAAACTTTGAACTTGTGTTTGAGTTTCAGAAATAAATAACCCTTTGTGCGTTGAATACATGTACGGAAATAAAAATCACAAGCAGAACACTCGCGCAACTTCAAGGTTATCTGAGGAACAGTCAAGTGATAGAAGAAAAAGAAAAGAAGTGATGTCGCTTCAGGGACGCTTCTGCAACACGAAAGGAGGACGTGACTAGAACTTTGTTATGCAGAACAAAGGGTTTCATCTTTCACCTTTCGTCACCATATATGGAATCATCGAGCCACAAAACTTATGATATACATTCCATAAAAAAACTGATCATCGAACTCATCTCATCAAGACTATCGATAATAATGCAATTAGCATTCGAGCAATGCAGAAACATACCGTATTTATGAAGTCAGGTTTATTAAAATCTGTAGAGGTCAGTCTGCGACTTCCGTTGCTTCGGCTATATGCGACATACTCCGGTATTGTTCCACTTATCTATAGCACTCACTTGCCAAGGTCGCCCATGAGCATGGTGGCATGATTACCACTGTGTGATGCTGATGCTGTGACGCTGACGGAATGACAAAGAAAGAATGACGTTGATGGAATGTCAAAGGCGGTATGACGACCACGGCATGACGACAATCAGATGACGATTCTTAAATGAACACGATGATACAACCACAACAACGTGACGATGACGACGACAACTACATGAGGAGTAGGGGATGATGGCGACGGTGTGCAGACGACCGGATGACAACGGATGCATCCTAGCGACTATCTGACGACGACGCAATAGCAAATATGACAGCAGAATGGCGGCATAATCCCGATAGAATGACGAGATCATCATTACGATGGAGCGTCAAAGTCGGTATGACGACGAAGGCATGGCGAGAGTCGGTTGACGAAGTTAGAAGGATGACACCAAATGCAATTTAGTTTCTTTAACGGCTCGCTAACCATTATGTTGGCAGTGGTGGTGGTGCATTGTAGCTGTAGGCGGGTTTTAGCCAGGCGATCGAGGCAGGCGATTCCTCCACCCGAGTGACTCTTGCAGAGTCACTGGGATATTAACCACACGTCTAGCAAATCAGTTGAAATCACTTTAGTTTTAAGGCCATAGAACTAATGACGCCTTAAGCTGCAACGCTCCTTTAGCGGTAGGTGCCCTCTTGGAGCAATAAATGCAATTTTCTTCTAGAAACCGAAGTGAGGTCCTATAGCTAAAGGACGCGGCTAAGCATACACATAGACAACCGATCAGAGCAGCAACCAGAAGGCTTTGGCTTATTCGCGAGAGCGCGCGTCTCCAGGAGCCTGAGCATGGCGCAGAAGCGCGACAAACTTGAGCTGAAGGACCAGGAAGACGAGGGCGCCACCGGAGGGCTTCTGCCACTAGACATCAACGAAGTAAAAACCCAAGTCTATCTCCTGGGACTCCGAACTAGTTAGTGTGTATGCGCACACTGTACTGGTCTGTCCACGCGCGTAACTCCCGCAGAGAGTCCACTCCGGCCGTATCCCTGGCAACGCGTTTTCTAACGGAGGGTCCTAGCGCCATGATTGCAGTATGGGTAGAAGTGCAAGGTAGTGTTGACGAGACAACAGTGCTCGATGTGAACGTGGCCAAATGGAACGATTAAGTACAACGCCTGCATTGCGTCGAGGTCACTGCAAATGTGGAGGTTGTCGTGAAGGGGATCGAGGCCACATTTATTAAATAGATGCAAGAACGCGTGGAGCGGCAATATGGCTGCAGAAGCCCAGGCAATATTCGAACGTCTGCTCAAGATGGCCGTTCATGTGACTCTCTTCCTCTTCGTTTGGGGAGCGGTAAATGGCGATGCCGCTACATTTCTGTTTATATTAGGCGTACAATTGCCAGGTTGCTGGAAACACTAAAGAGAGAGGGAGAAAACTAAACAAGGTATCCAATGACGAAAATGCGGTCGTAAAGGAAGAAAGAAAAAAGTAAGGTGACGACAGAAACTATATGAGCCATGTTTTGAGAGAAAGAGAAAAAAAAAACAGAGAAGGCAATAATGTTCACCAGAACGCGTCTGGTTGGCTACCGTACGCTGGGGAAAGGAAATAAGAGAATAGAAAGAGAAAGAAAGGAAAGACGTGCTAAATATGTCAACACGGACAGCGGACAGCACCACACAGTCACGCAAGACCCGTGTTTTTACCCGAAACAACAATTACCTGTTCTGCGCCCTTATTCGCAATTCAAGGAATTTGCTCTCAAGGGGAAAAAAGCTAACTTATTTTTTAATATCGGAAAATGCCAAATAAATAGAAAAATTACGTGGGCCATCGAGCACTCTCAAGTGGTTTGCACGCACTTTTCGCCTGAGGGACCCCCAACTGCAGTTAGAATATAAAGAATTGATTGATTGGTCGATTAATTGTTTGATTGATTCATTAGAATAGCATCGCCACATAACACCATCAGCCGCTGTAAAAAACCCATCCTTTCTATTTCTATTTCATTTCCGTGTACCACTGCCTTCCTGCCAGCTGGCAGTCATAACGCAAGCTTAGGCGCGGTAAAATTCAACAAGGAACAATGATCCAAGCTTTCGATTTTCTGTTGAACCTATCTTCACCACTTTTTTTAAAATGAAAATGAAAACGATTTAATCACCCTATAATGGTGACGGCTACACGTTTTCACATTAGTAACAATAATTCAAAAAATAAAAAGTCGGCAGATCCCACGCCCTGTGCGAATCGATGTTATGCGAAGCAGTGTGCGGGGAACCTACTGAGTTAACGAAACGACCATGAGAGCACGAAGACGTAGGCGGCTTTTTCATGACCTACATGACACACATGCCATGTCATTCACGTCATGAGTCCTCAGGAGTCCCTTTAGCAACGCCTAGGAGACCTTAAGCCATGCTCATGACTATGACTTCAACCATTGACCTTTAGCCTTTTCCTTCACTTAGTACCACATCCGAACCCATTTGAGTGTTTCTTGAGTGTTAATATTTTTTTGCTGAGTCATTGTCATTTTTGCTGTGTCATGTTCATGACTATGACTTCTACCATTATCCTTTAGTGTTCCCTTCCCTTAGTAGCCAAGTCCGAACCCATTTCAGTGGTTTTTGAGTGTTAAATGGTTTTTCGCTGGGTCACTCTCATGTTAGGCGGCTGTTTCCTGACCTGAATGACACGCATGTCATGACATCCATGTAATGACTTATCATTTATGTTCGTCATACACCGTTGTCATACTATGCCAATTTTGGTACCTACCACGTTGACGAAACGACCATGAGAGCACCAAGACGTAGGCAGCTGTTTCATGACCTACATGACACACCTGCCCTCCTGTTATAATCCCTATTGGGATTGACAGTATGTATAAATAATATTCATCTCATAACCTGTCATTTATGTTCGTCACACACTTTTCTCATACTATGCAAATTTTGGTAAATACCAAGTTAACGATTAGGCAGAAAATAATCAGATAGTGACCGCACCGAGGAACTTCACTGAGTCAGAAACTGACAAGCCACTGCTTCAAAATATTTGCCCGAACAAAGAACAAACAGCAAAACACACTAATCCTGACTGAATTCATGAGCGCAATGTTTCGATAGCTTGGAATACATATTTAGCCCCGCTTTTAGAACAAGCCCGATATACGCTGCTTGCGCCGTTTGGACATAGCTTAATCAGCTCCGAAAGCGCTTTTGCATGTTCTCTGAAGCTGTGATCAAAGCTTCGTGTCGTCCACCTAGTCACCGTCTACGATATCTCCGAAAACAGAGGTTTTCTAAGCCGCGCCGGCGTCATACACTTCCATTGTAAACAAGGAGGCAACGGAGGCAGTTGAGGCAAGCAATGGACGCGTCACCACGTGATCAAACATGGCAGCGCCGACGAGATCACCGCGAAAAGGGTCAATAGTGCTAAAAAATTATGGGGTTTTACGTGCCAAAACCACGATCTGATTATGTGGCACGCCATAGTGGAGGACTCGATCCGGAAATTTGGACCACCTGGGGTTCTTTGACGTGCACCTAAATCTAAGTACACGGGTGTTTTCGCATTTCGCCCCCATCGAAATGCGGCCGCCGTGGCTGGGATTCGATCCCGCAACCTCGTGCTGGCAATATAGGGCTGAGATATATTGCATTTAGCTTTCAGAAAGCTGTAATTGTTATCTCTGCCTTATACGAAGGCAAGCTTCGCCGGAAAAATGTAAAGGCCAGCTTGCCAATAAGCGAAGTGGCCCAGTTTCATTATGGTGATGCTGCTGTCTTTAGCGTTCGCTCGCATCTCAGTACAGCCATCCTTGCTTACGCATCGGCTCTCATCAACACCTACCAACAAGGTGACTGTATTATTTCTAAACAGCTTCACATTAAAATCTGCTTCCGCTTGTGCGCCATACGATATGTTTATGGATAAAGTATTAATTAGTGCCTTTAACGCAAGCAACAAAATATGCCTGAAATATCAATGTAATAGTATAATAAAAAGAAGCCTATAATGAAGCGGATAACCAGCAGTTCCAGATCTGCGCTGTTAAATAAGATATGGATGTACGGATACGAGCACCTTAAGATATAGAGCAAGAATAAAGGTAGGTAAAGTATATATAGAAAGCACCTCTGAAAGAAACTGAAACTATTTCTGACAGCCCATTCCTTGTTCTATATTTCTTGTTTATGCGAGCACCATGACTTACTGCATTGCGCCTTGCTCGCACTCTTCAGCAAGGCATTTAATGCCGTTTCCATTTTTTTTTCTCTTCGTGAACGTGCTTTCCTAACTGCATTACTCCGATGGCGGCGTATCCTGGAACTCGTCAGCGATTTTCTGTAATAAAATACCTTTTTACTCTAATGAAGTTTTCAACGTAGAACGAGCGCCCCCGACGTACGTGATCGCCGAGAACGCGTTTTTCGTGGCGGTGCCAAAACCGCGAGAGCCCATTAAGGGGCCCGGTACGTGCGAGCCTCCGTGCTGTCAGCGCTTTTTACTCTCCACACACTGCCCTGTTCTTTCTTTTTTTAAAAGATTTTTTGTTGCAACTGCCATTACAGCGGTCCCATCGGCATGTTCTGGTAAATTCATAAGAATATTTCAGATAACGGCAAGACCTGCAAACAAGTGCAATGTACATGGATATTTAAGAGCAGCCAAAAGCTACGTGATTATTCCACGAAACAAAGAACTATGCGTTTATATTAGCCAAGGGTCTTTATTGTCTTATTCTCTTTTTTCGCTTGAAGGGTTATTTTGTTTGCTGTAATAATGCGAGCCGTAAGACCATTAGAGTAACGCTGCCATTCGCATTTTGGAGAGGGAAAAGGTAATGCCAGAAATAACCTTCACGGTCATTTATATTGGCTTATGCAATATAATTTGCAGTCGCACCACACCAACTTACCCCGCCTTCTTATGCCTTTTTTATTAATTTATTTACTACAAATACACTTGGGGTGAAATAGCCATCACAGATGGGAGTGGGTTATAAACAATAAAAATACAAAAGTCTCTTATTTTGCAATGTAAGCTAAACATTTCATAAATTGGTCACAATTTTGAATGATTACAATAGGTGCTGGAAGTCAGTGCTACTCTTTTTTTTTTTTTTTTTTTATTGCGATAAAGACTTGCCGTTAAGGCATAATTCTTGATGTGTATATGTGTATTATATGTGTGCTGTGAGGTACTCTTTCGCGGTGCGTGGTACGAAGGACTGCAAAAAAGTATTAGATGTGCATAGTGTAAGGCCAACTTTACGGTAATGGTCTCGTCAGTCATAAATGTAATCAGGAGAAGAGATTAGTTCATCGCGAATGCACTAGCGATGATATATTTTATGAAAAATTTCTAAACGAGATATTTTAAGTCGAGATGAAAGAGGTGGTAAGTTTAGACTGGATTTATTTGCTCTTATGTTTGCATTGCGGCTGTAAATAGAGACAATAAAAGGAATATGGTTATTTTGTATCATTTTATGTTAGTCAATCAGATTTGAATGGGATGGATTGCATAACGATGCAGCATATTTCAGTTTGGAGCGAATTAGTGTCTTGTATAGTAATAACCTAGCTGATGGCGGCGATATTGAAAAGTTGCACCGAATGTAGCCCAACATGTTATTAGAACTATTAATTAGGTGTGCTATATGAGTGATTCATTTTACTTTGATGGAAGAGTTTTTAGATTGAAGGCTATATTTCGCTGCTTTTAGTGCTGTTACATATTCATCAGCTTATACGACAACCATCGGTCATCGTTAGCTATTTTTTTTTTTTGCCGATTTGTAGAGACGCTTCTGTTTGTTGGAAAGACGTTCGAGATGAGTACTTTACCCATCAGCTTTGGGATTACCGTATCTTTATTCGAATATAGGTCGAACTTCTTTTTTCGAAAATGTTACCCATAATTAGCTATCGACCTACATTCGTCCCCAAAGAATCTCGACCTATATTCGTGATCAAAGCTAGCCAAAGTACTGAGCTAATGGAGTTCCACTGTGGAACAGGGCCGCCGCCGGAGCCGTGAGGGCCAAGGCCGCAGACCAAAACGCCCTGTCATGCATGTCGATACGATGCGTCGAAGCCGCAGTCGCGAAAAACACAGAATGAAAATAGGAAATATGCGGCAGTTAAAAATCTCAAAAAAGCGGTAGCGCAATTAGTAAGTGACAGCAATGTTTCTGGTTAAAGAAACACACTTATTCATAGCTTTCTTGGCAGTTTTTTCCTCTGCTTCGCCATTTTGCGATCATTCCTACGTAACGGTGCGCATTTGCTGCTGCGCAGCTGTGCGACGATGTCACGTGGGCAGAGCGACACCGCTGACTTAAAGTGTCACGTGGTACGTTTTGCCGAGAACTCCAACGACTGCGCCGCTCAGCGCGAGTTCGTCGTGAAGGAAAAGCTGATTAGGGGTTGGAGGAAGCAGCGGGACCAACATTTTGCGTGCAACGGGTGGTGTCGTGCTTTTCGCGGTCCAGCAACCGGGAGGCATGGTGCTCTCGATAAAGAACTGAGGTTTCATGTGGAAGACAACTTTCCTGACAGTTCGGACGAGGATGTTGCTTGTGGCACAGCGACTAGCGAGTGGCCGAGCCGCACTTATTGTAAATAAAGGTGTGTTATGGTCCAATTTTTCAGTTTCTTAAAAGCTATGTGTCGACCTATATTCGAATCATCGTTTTTAGTAGTTCTCGACTGCTTGACTGCACAAATGCTCGACCTACTTTCGAGTAAATACGGTATATAGCCGCTCTGTTATAAGCTGGAATATATTTATCTTTTATTTCACGAACTTTTGCATCAAACGTACTCCAGTTATGCTGCACGCTACGAATAAATAAACCCGAAAGAGTACGCGAAAAATTCCGCGCGACCTGTCGCGCGGCACTTTTCTTGATTTGGAGGTTCTTTTTAACGCTTTGAAAAACGTTTATGTAGCGCGTATAGAGCAGCAGAAATTTGAATCGGGAACTTTTCATAATGGCCTCCAATTTTCTGACTGACAACATTGCTTTGCTTATAACATGCAAGAAGTTGTTTAATTAATAACAACTAAGTATGTGATTAGGCAAAATACAAAAAAATGTCTGACTTGCTCAAAGCCATGGCAAACAACATTACTTTGGTTCTGTTCATCTACGTGGCACTCCCATATTTTTTAATTATGGCACAAGTTACGTGGGACACAATGTATGTAAATTGCAGTCACAGGAAATAAATCGTCAATTGGCATTTTGAAATACTCACAGGTTCACGCTGTTCCTTCATCATGGTAAACCATGACGTACAAGTCGGGCCGGAAGTTTACGGATGTGGGATCTGAGAAAAAGTCGAATATTTCCTGAGCCTGTGCACACTGCCTGGATTTGAAGTGTGCTACGAGTGCAGGCGGACAATATAATCTTGTACTGTTTCAATGATTGCAAGCTAAAACTGGGCTGACATTTGACGTTTTCGGGGAACTTGCATCCCGTTAACATTTGACCCTGCCCATACGTAATCAACGTAAGCGAGACATACATGGAAGCAAGAAGGCTCCTGAATGCGTACGATTCATGCCTTATTTTGAGGGAAGATTATGCGAACGTTCATCGAGTTTACTTATGCCTACACCCACGTGACAATCGTCGGTGACGTCCTCTGATGGTGACTTCCTCGTTGGGGACCAACCGCAGCGTCCCCGTAGCAAACCCAATGGCGCTGTGGGTCCAAGGCGGCAACGTGCTGTACATGATTATTGAAGTGATGGATACCTTTTGGCTGCTTTTCTTGAAGATTCTGCAGGAGAGTCTGACGTTTGCTGCAGGGTGCGTCGCGAGTCACTGCAGCTATTTTCCGGCATCTCTAGGCGTTTTCTGACGACATGAAAATAGAAACGTTCTTTATCTGATACTACACAGATGTTTCCTTGGTCTGCTTAGCGTCCTACTCAATAATTAAAATACCAACGTCCAACAAAACGCCAAAAAATATTCATTACAAATGAAGTATGACCTCTCTTACGAGCGTTGTTGAACGCTTCGATACGTTAAGTACACATGCTAAGGGAAATGTATAGATGATAGTTTGTGAGCAGAGGAATAAATTGAAATAAGAAAAAGCTGGCATGACAAACATACCTGAAGCAAAAAGCCGGCGCTCACGAAGGCCACCTCGTAAAAAGGGTTTGTAGTGACATCCTAGTTTTAGCAGTACATTAGCAGTTACTGGGATTGGTGGGTCAAGAAATTGTGCGCCTTGTTACGAGGTTCTGGCTGATGGCAGAAGAATCGACTACGTGTTGACTACGCAGAGGTGGTTCTCCCTTAGTTTGCCAAGCCTTTAATAGCACCTTTCTTCGAAACGGCACCACAGAAATGCGCCCTTACCAAGTCGCCCAACTGTCCGGTCTTTCTAATTTCGTCGCACACCGTCAGGCTCGTCGAACACGTCGCAGAATCAAAGCCAGGCAAGCGGCACTGTCATTTGGGCATAGTGAAACGGCCGCAACACAAAGGTTTATTTTCTTAATGTTTTTGTGATACCGTGGAATGCTTGCAGGCCTGTTCCACCTTATACGGCTTTTACTAAAAACTTCTCGCCTACACTCCCTTCACGATCACGATGCAATTGACATAATTATGTCAATTGCATCATTATTGCATACGTCAGTTGCCTAATGATGAAATTGACACGATCCCGATGCAATTGACATCCTCTCTTTCTTTTTCTCGTCATGGTAACGTCAGCCATTATTCTTTCCTGAATTAAGCACTCTCCCTCCTTTTTCGCGAAACTTATTCGTAGCTGAAAATGCTGCATGATGCCGCTGCGTTCACGTCTTGCTTATATGCAGCTTTTTTTAACAATTATTATTTTTTTACTATCGCCCACGCATGCACCCACTCACTGTTTAGCTCTTTGACGACGACAGTGGGAAGTGTTCGCATTGCTTGAGTTTCACGTGGTTCCTGCCTTTATTCGCAAACACAAAACTCAAGCTCGCGTATTCACTGCGGAAGCCATGCATTCCTATCGCTTTACAATTGTTCATGGAATGAAATGAAAAAGCGCCGTCTGCGCGTTTCGAATCGCATTTCTTTTGACTGGAGTGGCGCCGTTCCTGTGTGGTTGTGCTCAAGAGCATTCTTTGAAGGAACTCCAGCTACCAATGCCTTGGTGCACTTTTTTTTCTATACGCATGCGAAACCAGTTAGAAGCTTCTCAGCGGTGACATTCGGCATCTTTCTGCTGAATGCCAACGGGAAACAGCCGAAGCAAAGGACAAAGCAAGTTAAAATTGAGGACAAGCATCGCACCGAGATTCTTATGAGTCGAAAGGGAATTCGCGTATTGAGAACTTTAATGGCAGAACTAGTATGGCTGATAAAGTTCGCTTAGAAATACCACATCGAGTATAGCAAAATTACCTATCCCAAAAGTCAACCTTCCTGAAACGACAAAAATATTTTTCTGCTAATTAAAGAAGGTTGCATTTCAGAATGTTGATACCAGAAATTTCGTGTTTCTGGCCGACAGAATTACTCTGATTATCTAATAATTTGTAATTACTCTAATAATTTGTAAACGCTCACGATTCGTATCTCACCATCTACAGCTACATTTTACCGTAGTGTGAACGTCCCGGCATCCAGTCTTAGCCAAGCCGTCAAAGAGGAATATGAGTTTAGGTTTTATCCTACAGACGGCGCCTCGCGAATCTCCTGTCGCAAAAAAAAAAAAAATGGAAATCCTTCAAGTGTAAGTGGAGTTAGAGGTAGTTATCGCACCAAGGCGCGGCTTTCTCTCTCTCCTTTCGTCTCCGCTAGTGCGCTGGAAGCTACACAAAAGAAAGGGGCAAGGCACCGCCCAAACGTTCAGCATTTGCTTTTCTTTTTAGAACGCAGCTCTTAGGCACCCGGTCCTGCAGCGAGCGTCGGCGCCGGCGTTGTTCCTCGTAACCGAGCGAATGAACAGAGCGAAAAACGAAAGCGAACGCGGAGCGCGGCGGCAGACGAAAGACGGCAATGGCGAAGAGAGCGCGAGGACGAAAGCGCATGAGAAGGGTATGGTGAAAGCGTGAGAAAAAAAGTGCCACAAGACCGGATTTGCGGCGACGATGGCTACGAGATGGCGTCAGAGTAGCGCGCATCGTCTCCGAGGCCACGCGCAGCGGATGCAGCTACGCGCAACTGTTGTGTGTAGACCGGGACTGCAAAGATGAAATGCTTCTTTGTCTTTTTGCGATCGCAGACATGTGTATTTTAATTAATTTACCTCAAAAACAATAATATCATCACTGAGATTGTTCTCGCGACCACCAACAATCACCAACAGCGATTGAGCCCGCTTGCTTCCGCTCGCTACGTAGCTGCTGACGACATTGAGAAGGAGAGCGCAAGCTATTTTTGAAGGATTTGACTCGAGATTGTAAATTCCCTACTGCATGCAGTGTAATAATGTTTGGCTCATACGTTGATGGGAAGCTCGTCTCCCGATCGGCAATGTTTTCTTATTGTGTTTGAAAGGTGTTTCAGGGCTCCTTTGAGTGAAAGTGGTACACCTCCTGCAAGCAGTTGCAGCCAAAGAGAACGACGATTGGATTTCTTCGGACGATCCGTGACGAATAATTCCGCCACGTGTTAACGCTAGTTCTGATTCTTTGACCTTACGCTTTGCATCGCGAAAGCCATAACCATGCCTTCGGATGACATGCTAAAGTGTGCGCCGTTGTCTAGCTGTGAGGTTGTAATCACGTTCTGAACAGCGCCATGAGGCCTACGTGACGTTTAGTATGCATCTAGAACCAAGTCATGCCTAGAAATACGGAACATGATGGACGCGAGACACCTGCGGCCCTCTTTCTCTGCTCCGATCGGCGCAACCTATCTGAATGGACATCGGAGGTCCAACACTAAAATCTTTAAATGAAAGGTAATTATTAATTAGGATTTGATAGATGTATGAAAACCGCCTATTTGGGAACATTTTCGGCAAGCTTCAGAAATGTGTTAACAAACCTGTATATTCCTGGGCAGCTCGTTGATTTGAATGGTGATCCATTGATGTAATCAATCTGGCCTGAAACCTAGTTTTATTACCACGTTGCTGAAATTTGACGGGCTTGTTCCCAAATAGCTTTTTCATATATCAATAAAATTCTAATTCATACGTACGTTTATTTGTTGAACTTCTATGTACATTCAATTAGGGAGTGCCGAGCGGACGACCATCGAAAGTGGATGCCAGGCGTCTCGAGCACCTTATGTCCCACATTTCTGGCAATGTAGAGGATAGAGAGCAGTACTGCTTCTCTGGAATTGAAAGGCAGCGTAGCCCCTCATATTCGCATTTTGTAAAGGCGGTTAAAGCAGCGCATGACACTAACACTTCCGCATACATATGAAACTATTTTGGGTTTTGATGTACAGCTTCCGCTTAACCACTACACTTGCCGCACCTGCCAAATATTATGTGCGCATGCGTAACGCAGTATAGCTAGCTCCCGCACCACTCGCTGTTACCGTGAGCAGTAAGAGTGTGGTATGCTAAAAGGTTTACTCTTTGCACGCTCAACGTCTTTTTTTTTTTTAACTTTGCGCACGAGCTCGCAGTCTTGTCTCCCTAACGTCTGGTAATTCCTGAATTGTCTTAGATAACCTGGTAATTATAGTAGTATAAATTTACTTTATTATTTATTTATTTATTGAATACTGTCAACCCAATTTCGGGGTCATTACAGGGAGGGTAATGTTTAAATACTATAAATACTTAATACAGTACTATACACATATATTCACTGATACACAATGAGAAATCAACTAAGGAAAGTGTTCACGCAAAATTCGCGATTTACAAAGTACTTATCCAATGCACGTTCAAAATTGGCACCATGTTCGTTGGCTACAACAGCGTCAATCAAACTATTCAACATTTCAATTGTATCGGAGAAAAGAAAAGAGGAACAATAAGCGTCAGTGCGCGTTAAGTAAGAATGAGTAGCTCTGCTGTGGTTTATCCGGGCAGACCTTCTTCCTGGAGGTTGCAAATACATTTCCTTAATCCTGTGTGTCCTTTTCACGACTTTAAAAGGAAACTTTAGCCGATGCTTACGTCTGCGCTCATCCAGGTCGTTCCTTGGAAACTGTGACTTCAAGACGTAACATCCAAATACATTAAGAGTGCATCCATGGCCACGTGAATAGGATAAACAGCCGTAGAGGGATGAGTAGAACGGCAGTTTTCAAAACAAAATCAAGCAGTAGTGGGACGGAGGTGAGTGCAATACTTGGAAAGACCGAGGGAAGAAAGTGGTGTACGGTCAGGACTAAAGGAAGTGCGAAGAGGAGCCAGCGGCAAGCCGTTCCGGGTAGCCTCGGGCGATAACACCAAGCACCAGCAGAAGTAGAAGCGGGTGCAAGCGAACGCAGGAGCAGAAGGGCGGAAGTTGCAGCAGGCGAGGGAAGATAGAAGGAAGTGCGGCTGTCGGACGACGGCCTGGGTGGCAGCGGCGGTGCGGCGCTGGCAGCGGCAAGGTTGCCGCGCGGTCCCCGCGTCGCTGCGCGCGGACGACTTGATTGGCTTCGGGAAGACCGAGACGCGCTCCAGAGAATGCAGTTACTACGTCGCCCGTCCTTCACTCTATCGCGCTTCCTCTCGCTGCACCCGCTTCTCGCCAGGACAGCAACGTCGCCTCACGCCGGGACTCGAAGGCATTGACCGGAAGGCTGCCGGCGGAGGCGCGTTCGGAGCAGTTCGTCTTCACGGCTGGCGACGTTTTGCCGAGGCCGACAATATTGGGATCCCGCCGCACGAAGGATCCCGTCGACGTCGCAGTCGTCGCTTGACGAAGCTTTCATAGTTAGGCCCTCCAGTGCCAGCCAACTCCCGACTACCGTTTTTCTCCAGATTTGTTGCCACAAAAATTCCCAGATATTCATGCACGCGTAGTGATATGCATTTTTAGCAGACATTGAAGTGACATTGCGTATCATTTAAGGTACTCGTCAGCGCGCCTTTGCCATAAATGTGCTCTGTAGATATGTCTGTTGGCTTTTAGGTCTTGCCTTATAATGCCTATGGATGAGAGAAGCCACAACTTTCAGATATAATCCTGCTGCGCAGCCCAGCATAACTTCATGACAAGTATTTAAGCTTTTATCTATGCATGAAACTTCTCAGATATATTTATTAGCCGGAGCAGAGCTTCCGGCTTGCGTGAAGAAAAGCTCAGTGAACCAAGGAAGCAGCCCCAAAGTTCTCTGTGTTGATACGGTTGAAATCGTCTACATAGTGAGAGCTTATGAAGAATGCGCTACAACACGTTTTATTGCGATAGCAATTATATGGACACTCCAAGCGCATTTTTGCCGCCGCCGTCGCCGTGAGGTTCCGTATAAAGTACACTGGCGATAAAATCGTCACCGCACGCCGCATTTTGTATGTGCGAGTGAAAGCGTGCGAGGGTGAGCCGGCGATCACGACTCCATCTCGCGCACGCAAGAGAGCGAATTAAGCGGGAAGTTCGCCGTCTTCCAGTCGCGCGCAACACTCCGGAGGGAAGTTAGGGAGGGGGGCGCATTTTACTCGCTTACCACGTGACGTAATGAGGATAGGAGGCGTGGAGCATTGGGGTCACATGCTCCGATCAGTCAAAGAGTTGCGCCAGTGAGTGCGTCACATGCGATCACGCCGCCTGAATCACCGTGCGGTTTCTCCACATTTGGCACTATGACGTTACGGCAGCTGAGCTTGCGCCACCACCGCTCGGCTGACCAAAATCTCCCCAGGTCCCTGTGCGCTCATTCGACGCAGCACGTGTCACCGCATATGGTCACACACACCAGCAAGCTATATATCGCTGACATTTACAGTCATGTGCGATGGTCACTGAGCATTATTTTTGTTTTATTGCGATAGCAATTATATGGGCACTCCAAGCGCATTTCTGCTGTCGCCGTCGTTGCCGTGAGGCTCCGTGTACAGTCCAAACGCGATAACATCGTCGCCGCGCGTTGTACTAGGCTTTCGAGGGTCAGCCGACGGTCGCGGCTGAGTCTCACGCGCTGGAGGGAGGAAGGCGGGGCGTTAGCGCCCCGACTTCGTCACGTGCGAGCCACGGCGGTGAGGTGAAGGAGGAGGGGGGGAGGGGGCGTTCTACTCCAGCGGCTGCTGCTTATGCCACGGCCACGCGGGCACCATATCTTGAAAGTGATCTGCGATGTGGAAAAAGTGCAACTATAGTGCCGGTACCTTCGTATGCGTTGTGCTTTCGACGTATAGTTCGCGTTGAAGTGAGAGGCAGCACGAAGGTCAATTCAGTCGCTACTGCAGCCGCGCCTCCTCCCTCCAGCTTTTTGACAGTGAGTTTCCGCTATCATCGAGCGAGATGTGTTCATGTTTACCTGTGCGCGCGTTACACCATGCTCGTTAATTTAGTTAGTAAGCTAATGTTTATAAGTTCATACGGCCTATAAAACTGCTATCCTTAGTTCGTATATAGCTGTCTACTAATTTGCTATCGGAATCGATGCTTCGCCTTTCGGGTGAAACTGTGACATTTTTAAAATCTTCATCGCCGAGGAGTGTGGAATGCAACTGCTTTAGTTAACCACCTGCCAAGTATTTCCATGCCTCAAATAGGTTAAGATCAACGATCACCGATATGCCGCTGACTGCTAATCGGAATTGATCAGCAGCTGCCCCCACGTGCACACACGATGCTGCTTTGATGGTGGCGCCACAATGGTCACGTGATGTTCAACGCATCTCGAAGCAAGCTTGGCCACGGATTCGTAAGCCAGCTCTGAGATAGATCCAGCGTGAGACTGCTGCGGGCCATCGCGGATAGCGCGCGGGCGTGAAACGTGCGCCACGCAGAGGCCAAGGTTAAGCGGCCGGCCAACAGTAACGAGTGTCAGAAGAAATATACCTGTTAGTCTCTTTCCTAACTCTTTTCAATGAAGTATTCCTTTACACCTGGGAGAGCTTGACGGTATTCGCAGACTTGCGTAGATCGAATATTTCAAACATCTTTCAAACCAGTATCTGAGGGGGCTTACCGGCACGGAAACAGGGCTGAGCTCTATCGCAAGCCGCGAAACACACACAATACAAGACGTTCAGATTCAATGAACACGGCTGCAAACGCTAACCGTTTGCAATATTACTTTCTCATACTACATATTACAGGCAAGTGGTGCTGCAGTTTCAGCAAGACACGTAGTTAGGAAAGACAACCACACACATAGAATAGTACCCACAGTCTGGAACCACAACTTTCTACGGAATTAGCCCAAAGTGAAAGAAGCCGGATAAACAAACCTGAACCCAAGAAGGGAAAACCGTCTTTAGTGAAGCAGAAGTCGCATGGAGCGCGTTTGTACTCAGCGCAAAAGTGATAAAGAAATACGAGGAGTACGGGAAAAGCAGAAAAATTATTTCAGTGCAGACAGCGCGGTCCGCGGCTTGACTGCTGTCGGAAGCAATAAGAGATGCGGCGCGCTAAGCCGTCGACGTCTGCGGTTCGCGCTCGGAGTATAATTCCAAGGATTAGAGAGTGCGTGCAAAAGCGCTCTCTTCCACTACGTGGTTCCCGCTTGAACAGATACGGTGCCCCGCAAACACACTCCTCTTTAAATGCGCCACGCTCGACGTATCTCTTTAAAAAGCCGCAGAAGGACTCAGGCGCAAAACAACGGGGAATGCAGAAGGGAAGCCATGGGTTTACATGGAAAGCTCTTCGCGAACGACGCCACAATGCCGGGAGGAGATGAGGGATGCTCTTCTAAAGGAGCTTGCTGCCGACATACCACGAGCTCGTATCAACGGCACACTTGTTGATTTGCGGTTTGCAGAAGAGCTTCGGCAAAAGCGCCCCACGGGAATTACGGGATTAGGCGAATAATTTCGTTTTAGCAAAAAGGAATGGGAACTTGTCTCGTGTTAAGGTAGGTGGGAAGCGCCTCTAGGTGAACAAAAGGTGTTTAAGTCCACGAGCGTTCTTCGGGGATGTTTGCAAGATAATGCGATCAGTATAGCAGCGAAGGCCATACATGCCATTTGTAAGCCAAACATGACATTGACGTGGTGGAATAAGCTGAAGAGTTTGTGTTAATTATTTATGTCGCTAAAGTTTCACTGGCAGTTTTGAAGGAAGACTCAGGAACATGGATCAAAATAAATGGGTGCCTAAAGTGCACAAGTACCTGCACCTGAAAAGCGTAGACACAGAATTGAGGAAGAGGTGAAGAAATTTGGCAACCAAGTACAGGGTAATTGAAAGCGTAAATAGACAACCGGGACTCACAAAAAAGAAAGTGAGAGAAACAGAGACAGCGAATTGGATGCAAAGAATGGAAACAAAATAGACCATGAAGATTTAGAAGAATGGGAAAAAATGTCACAGTTTCGCCCTAAGGGCGAAGAAATGAATGTGATAGCAACACAGCAATGTCATACGAAGTAAGGTGAGTGGCTTTGGTAGCAATATGAATTGTAGTAAACATGAGCTGATTAAGTAAGCAGGTGTGCTGCGGCGTAAGTAGACCGACATGAAGAGAGGGTCAATGACCACGAGAAGGCGCGTGTGAAACGGTGGTGTTGATGAGAAGCGCTTCCCGTGGGCAGCGCGTGCGAAGGGACACACCTGTAGCGCTGCACTGCCGATCCGGGCAGCATTGCATCTGTAGCGTGCGTTGGAAAATGTGACCCGACTATTACTAACTGAATGAACAAGCGTGGTGTGAGCGCGCACAAACAAACACGAATAGATCACACTGAATGACTGCAGACAACGACTGTCAAAACGCTGGCAGCAAGCATACGCCGCTGCGGGCGAAGGCACGTGCGGTCTATCGCTTCAACGGAAACTGAGCGGCGAATGCACGGCGCATAAAGGTCAGAGCCGTGTGGAGATAAGAGACGGTGCGGACGAGTGACGAGCGCGGTTGTTGGGAGAAGTGCGCCTCCCCCCCCCCCCCTCCCCCCGTTCTTTCCGGCGCTGGCTTCCCGCTTCCTTGCTTGCGCGTGGGAGATTGAGTGCGTTCGCTCTCCGTGATAGTGCGCGTCCCCGCACGCTTCCGCTCGGGCATACGGCGCGCGGCGAAGATTTTATCTATAGGGAACCTCACGGCGACGGCGACGACGACGGTGACGACGACGGCGACGCCGACGGCAGAAATTCGGTTGAAGTGTCCATATAATTGCTATCGCAATCAAAGAAATTAGGAGGGAAAATTTGTACCATCAGAGAAAGGACAGTCAGTGCTTTGCTGTATGAGACTCGAGCCTTTTGCCTAAGGGCGAAAACATACCAGAACAAATATTTGCAACAAGTATGCTGCCGAAACAATCAGGAGACCTCTCAGCACATCCCAATGGAATGCGAAGGGATGCACCCGGTGAGACCCGCAGCGAATGTTAAGCGCTTCGATTTAAAGTGGATGGAAGTATCATCCGTTCAGCAGTCGAGATAAGCAAGAGACGTTTAGAGTATTGAGAAAGCGGGGAAGAGATTGATACGACCGGATCCGTTACATGTATAGGTAACGGTAAAACGTAGATAGGGAAGTTTTTCGGAATAAAAAAAAAAATAAGGAAATGGTACGCAAAAATGCTAGAATAAAACACGTATAGCTAGCATCCCTGACTAAATCAAGCCGGCTAGGTGAGTGTTTGTCACCGCCCTGTTTCAAAGGGGAGGCTAATAAATCATCATCGTCATTGGGGGTTCGTTTGTGTCATGGCACTTCGTTGATGTCACTCACCAGGTTGACTGCTCCTTCCCCGCGCTTATTACCCTGTTTTCACAGCTTCTGTCGCATTGCATGTTTTACTGTGTGCGCAATAAAACCTTTACATTTCTTTTTCTTTTTCATTCAAACAATTTACTTTGTGGTATACATGGGTATTGAAATGAAGGCATTGAGTTCCTCCTCATGTTAAAATTGAAGCTGTCGTTCGAGAAATTATTACTCATGGGTTAACGCGTACAACTATCTTTCTGATCAGTTCGTATATTGGCAGCTCCTAAATTTTTTTTTCTCGTATAACCTTCGTTCATGGACAGAGCCACAGCTGGTGGTGGATATCCACTGTGGATGCTGAAGCAGAACACTTTGGGCAGTTTGCTTGGTCTTCAATTGTTGGACCCTAGGTCCAGGTGATGAAACGAGTAACTGATTCCCCAGACCGAATTTTTCGAAGACAAGCTTCCTCCACATGAGAAACATTATAGGGAAAAGTGCAGACACACGTAGGGATTAAGGCGCATGAGTCCCGGAGTTGCGAATATAGCGTTTGTGTGGTCTGTTACTATAATCCGGGCTTTTTGTGCGGTTTTCAGCATGAAACACTAGGAACCAGCCCGAGCCAACATATTGCGGAGACCAGAGGCCGCATCATTCTAGCGAAGACAGCAATAAGAACGGGCCCCATGGCGATCATCACCACGCGTGGTTAGAAGGATGCGAAAACTCCCTAGGTTTTAAGGATATACAAATATCTGTCGCTGCAGTAATACCTCGTTAACTCCGTGAAGTGAGGCTTAGCCCAGGATAGTATTCGCGCGTAGAAAAAACTATCATCATCAGCATTGGCTCGAGCGTCGTCGCCTTCTTCCGCAGCTGGCTCGCTGGTGCCCTTTGGTTGGCGCTCGTGCCACTGCTCCCACGTTCGTCGTCGTCGTCCGCTTCCACAGCTAGCTGCGTTGCCGCTAATTCTTCCAGCGTAGAATTGCCGTCGTAATGGGGAGGCCGCGATTACGCGGGTTTGAGCCATTCATGAGTAACTGGCGACGTGTCCTAACGCGTTTGAAGGCTTCCGAAGCCCAGATGAAACATCAGCGAAGAGCCGCGGACCCCAAGTTGCGGGAGCGTCACGTTGAGGCCAAACGTCAGCGAAGAGCCGCCGACGCCAAGTTGCGGGAGCGTCACGTTGAGGCCAAACGTCAGCGTCGTCTTGCCCTCCAGGAACCCGACAACGGTGGTGCACGCCTCAGCAACGCTAGCGCCAACTTCCCCGGTGCGATGGCCAGGTTTCAAAACGAGTTTCTCAACCGGAACGTTCATGATAGACATCTTCGGTGGCGTGATGCCCAACGACGATAAGCTTATTCTCATCGTGGGGGCAATATTCGCTACAGCAGACCCACCATAGTCACAGCTTCGCTGGCTTTCATCTTCATAGTAGTGGAAGGGTTCTGAATGTTTTTTTTTTGTCTATTTGGGTCCCACGTGTGACAAGGGCAGTTCAAGGGCGCACTACAGGTCCTCGAGCCCACAGGGGTATGTGCCATTGAGCTTGGACCCTTTCTGCACTATGACGAGGATCGGCCCACATGACAAGGGTATGTACCATTGAGCTTAGACCCTTTCTGCACAATCACCAGGATCGCCCCACTTTTTACTAATTGTGGTTCTACGCGTCGTTGAGTCCGTTGACGCGATCCGCCACAACCTAACCGTATACAGCTCCGCTGCAAAAAAGAGAAAAGAAGACGGAATTACATGCGCCCCATTTAGCAGCTAGAAATCATACACGGCTGAATCAGCGAGTTGCTACCCACCGCGGAAACTTGTGGCTATGGGATCGAGGTCGCGAGTTCGATCCCTGCCACGGCGGCCGCATTTCAATGGCCGCATTTTAAATTGCAAGGATGCTCGTGCACTGAAATGCAGGTGCAGGTTAAATAATTCCAGGGGGTGAAAATTATTCCGAAGTTTCCCACTGCGGTGGGCTTCATAATGAAATCCTAGCTTGTCACGCAAAGCAGCAGATTTTTTTTTAAATAGTTGAGTTACGGAAAATAGCCACAGTGAAATAAATTGTCAGTGTAAATGAGATAACTACATGTGACCTTAAAACAAATACTGCATCTTCAGCACCACACGATCGGGCGTAACAAAATAACACCAGCCATTCTGGCCAATTAACTGCAGCCACCTTTCAGAAATTACAATAAAATGTGTCTGCGCGCTTCAAGTTTTGCGGCGATTCTATGTAATCGCGAGATAGCCCGCATAGGATGCAATAAAAGCACAGTATTATCAGCACAAACATGCATGGCACGGGCCAGAGGCTGCCCTAATTTGCTGTTACTTTAATGAGCCGATGAAAGTACTCCGATGTGTCCATCGAGCACAACACAACTAAACTATGCATACATTCCTGGAAGGATATTTTGCCGTACATTATGCGCGAATATAAGGCGTTTAACATTCGCAAGCGAACCCAATGAGGCTCGTTCCCCCGCACAACTGCCGCATTTGCATATACTTCCGGTAGAATGCCTAGCGCTCGAAAGAAGAATGACCCATCCAGCGACAGGTTTTTCTATGCCATCGAGCCGTTAAATGAGCGTGCCTTCGCTGATTTATAAATGGGACAGTGAAAGCGTTAAGCTTCATTAAGCTACGTTGAGTGCCGAATACTGAGTAGTTAAGATACACCGGCAAGTACCTTCTTGGTTGTTGGTGGTGAACGCCCGTCTAGTTAGCGGGTGCTTGTAGTCGTAATCCTAAACACACATAGAAGCGGAAGGAACTCAGCATGTTTTTCAAGATACGTATTATTGTATATCTTCTGGCACCAGCAAATATATCATGGCCGACAACTGCTTCCTCCATTTGGAGCATAACGCCATAGTTCCTTGCTTCATTTTGATAACTAGGATGAGTATTTTTCAGGCTCTCATTTGCCCGCGTAAACTAAAACGACACATTAGCTACAACTCAGAGTGGTGCAGTGTGTATTCATCTCCCTTTTACTCTGTTTTCTGCTGCTCTTTCGAACATAGTGTAGTAGAATGCATGGAGGCGCACGCTAATGGCCTAATTTAAGCTTTTAATGCTTCATATAGAAGGTGGTTTAGCAGAGATGTCGAATTTTTCTGAATAAACATTATTACACACTTGAAAAATAGATTCGCTATACTCCATATCCAGCCTTATTTGACAACAAGCAATAAATTACAAGCATTGGGAAGCGCAGAAACAAGTTCAACGAAGCATGATAGGGGCAATTGATATTTGATTGGCGTACGAATGCTGTCATGAAAGAAGTAATTGTTTTCTCTTGTTACAATACAAGAGTTACCAGCTGGATGGATGTTGCCCTGTTAAAGCTGCGAATGCTACAATTATTTGTAATGTTGACATAGCATGCCTTAAGAGGAAGCTTTAGCTCGGGCCCAACTCCGACGCGGCCTATTAAAATACATGTAAAACGCAGAAGCACTTTTCTGAGTTAACATCTGGACCAATTTTAATGAAATTTGTTACATTTGAGAGAGAAAGTTAGATTCTAGTGACTGTTGCAAGCGGAATTTTGATTTCGGGCCTGAATTTTGTTAAAAGAAGCTTCAAACATTCGATAGTTCGAAAAAATAGAAGCACGAAGTTTCCAAATTAATACCTCTGCATCAAGAACAAATATCGCGGTTCTGTAAACGGAATCCGTTAGAACATCCAAAGCGGACAAATTCGATACGTCAATTTATATCTTACGTGAATTTGTTACGTTCTTTACAAGAGATTAATTTTCCGAAAATTCGCGATTTTTGCCAAATTTTAATAAAAAATTGATGACCTAAATCAAGAAGTTCAAATGAACAGTCACTAGATTTTAAGTTTTTATTCTGAATGCAACAAACCTCATCAAATTTGGTGCAGTGGTTTCCGAGAAAAACGAATTCGCCTTTCACATTTATTTAGATAGGAGCACCCAAGCTAAAGCTTCCTCTTAAAGTGTGTTGATTCAATTTAATAAGAAATAAGGATCCTCCAAATAAAGAAAGCCCTATCCAACTAGCAATGCACTAATTACGTATCTAAAAATGCAAAGGGTAACCTAATTATGCAGCCAACAACACTGCATCTATCAATCCATATTGCCGTTGTTCGACATGAATTTATTGCTGAAAGAAATCAATTCATGATTTCTCAGTTCGTTTCGACTGCTCCCCAGTAAAGAAAATGGCAGCAAATAAGGTCTTGTTGGCGAGTGAAATTAGTGTCATTGCGATCTTTAAAGAAATAAATGAAGCACCGTTGCGGAGAGTAAGCGGCGTATCTTCACGAGAAAAAAAGAAAAGGATAGTAACATTTGAAGTAGGCAAAGGAGTGTGACTTCTTTAGCTCTATTCAATCACGCACCTATTAACCTTTCACAATATCAAAAATATTTTGCTAGCGTCTAAGATAGTTGAAAAGTAGTGTATTTTACACCATTACTGCTTGAACTTTTATTTTATTTTTTTCCATTCGCTTCCTTTTTTCCTGAACCGAATGACTTCAGAGGGCAGGAGTGGCATCATTTATTCGACGATTGCTCTGCCATTTTTTTTCTTTTTATCAGCTTGTATTCGGCACGATTTACTTCTGCAAAAAAAAAAAAAAAAAAAAAAAAAAAAACATTTGTCATATTTCTCTTTCTCTGGAACGATATTGTGCTCATGTCCTGTATTTAACAAATTGAAAAGAATTTACAATTTAAATAATTAATTATGGGATTTTACGTACCACAATCATGACTATGAGGCATGCCGTAGTAAGGTACTACGGGTTATTTTGAGCACCTGCGGTTCTTTAACGTGAACCCAATGCACGGCGCAACAGCGTTTTTCAATTCCCCCGCTGCGTCATCAACTGAACCCGGCACCTCGCGCTCAGCAGTGCTATGCTTTAGCCACTGAGCTATGCCGCGTGGGACAGAAACATAATAAACAGTTTCTTTTATTCAACAAAGCTACAAAAGCACTGGGCTCGGTAGCAGTCCTAGGCACGCAGACAACATATCAATACTGATGGTTCTTCTCAAACTGCGGAACACTTCGTTCGTCCGCCTTTAGAGATATATTTACGGCCTCGACAGCAGAGGATGCTCCCATCACACAGCGCTTACCAAACACAATCTCCCAAGCTGAGTTTGATATGGTTGTTAACGGAGAGAGGCAACTTCAGACAGCACGAGAGCTACACCTAGACGCCAAGGGAGCAGGCCGACAGTTCATATACTCAAAGCGGGATGCTGACGTAGCTTTGATGCGTTCAGCTTTTTAAAGGGCAAAGTATGTATGTGCTAAGGTAGACGGGGGCAGATGTATGGCGGCATCCATGTGTAAATAGCAATTCTCTAGTATTAAAGGGAGACAGTTAAGAGAAGATACGGGTTGCAGAGGAGTAGAAAAGGGCATGCACAGTTGACGTTGTGGAGGGTGCGATGATCACCGTCTATTTGGAAACAAGAGATCTATAGTAATACTTTTTGCTTATCGCATTGTGTGTTGATGCGTCAGTCAGGCTTTTCTGAGGTATAGGAACTCATTTAATGAAGAGATTGAATTAGCGTGGAATATGTGCTGTGAAATATGCAGAAATTGATGGTTGACAAGTCTGAAATACTATCGAAAAACATGAAGAATGATCGGATGATGGTGAGAGGGCGTGCAGCGCATTGATGGCGTGGCTGACACAAACAGCGAGTGTGAAGACTGTAGAACTGCAGCAGTGTAGGAAGACCGTGTAAATAACCGCAGAGGCGCGTGTGCATGATCTCTAGGCAGATGTAGCAACGAAGAAACGTTAAGGCCATACAAGAGGCTTCGCGCTGCAGGGAAGAAAACTGGAGCCAGGAGAAAAAGGTTTGTCTTGCCGGCATGCGCAGGATTCATCATCATCATCGTCAGCCTATATTTATTTCCACTGCAGGCCGAAGGCCTCTCCCTGCGATCTCCAATTACCTCTGTCTTGCGCTAGTTGATTCTAACTTGTGCCTGCAAATTACCTAACTTCATCTACCCCCCCGCCCTAGTTTTATGCAGTCCTTGACTGCGCTTCCCTTCTCTTGATATCCATTCTGTAACTCTAATGGTCCAACTGTTATCCATCCTAGGCTTTACATGGCCTGCCCAGCTCTATTTTTTTCTCTTAATGTCACTTAGAATATCGGCTATCCCCGTTTGCTCTCTGATTCACACCGCTCTCTTCCTGTCTATTAACGTTAGGCCCAACATTTTTCGTTTCATTGCTCTTTGTGCTGTCCTTAACTTGTTCTCGAGCTTCTTTGTTAACCTCCAAGTTTCTGCCATATTAGCACCGGTAGAATGTAATGATTGTACACTTCTCTTTTCAACGACAATGGAAAGCTCCCAGTCAGGATTTGGCAATGTCTGCCGTATGCACTCCAACCCAATATTATTGTTCTCTGGATTATGTCCGTTATATTACTATGTCGGGACGTAAAACAACATAGTAATATAACATATTACTATGTTATAATACTATGCTCCATTTATGCGACCCCGCGTACGCCGCAAAGCGATTCCGACCTGTGTTTACAGAGATCCGCAGCAAGGAACGATGCCACCCTTCATATTGCCGGGAACCCTCCGGGACGAGATTACATCACCGCCCAGATAAACACTATTGACACACCAGGAGGCGCTGGGACGACGAGATTAAATAAAAAGCTGACAGCAACGATAAACCAGTGGCTGCACCCATGACTATGTGCTTCGTAATTCTGGTAGGTGATCTAGGTAAATAGTATCGGCCGTTGATCTATGCTTTCGACTTTCTAGTGACCTTCACTTTTGTCTCAGCCCCTTCGTGTTATGTATGTGGAAAGAGGGTAAAAATGGAATGAATGAATATTGTAGCAGTGAGAAGAGATAATTTATTAGAAACGCAGAGCGATTGGCCTGAGCTAGCAAGCTACACAGTGGACAGTGGAACTCTGCGCAGTGGAACACGGAAAGGAGACAAAAAGAGTGATGAAAGATGATGATGAGGACAGGAAGCACTGGGGTAGTGTATAAGCAGGAGCAAGAAAATTGTAATCTACGGCGGAGTTGTATTTTTTTTCTTTCAGAATGACCCACGGGCAACTTACTGCCGTGGATAGCCTTTGATTCCACCCCGGTTATTGAGAAATAACGCCATGTAACCAGTCTCTTTTGCTTTACTGGCATCCTGTACCACTACTATGCGATGTGACCTTGACGAGTTGCAAACGTCACAATAGTACCTCGGCATTAGCGATTTCACTTTCCAGCATAAGAAATCACGGGATATTATGCGATTAGGGAAAATTTAAGAATCTTCCTTCCATTTTTAACATGTCGCCTTCATTACTAACTCGTGTATGGCAACCGTGCTCATAGCGACCTTCTTGAGCAGGGTAAAAGCAGGCCTGTACCCTTATCTGTTCATCGAGTTCGACGGTAAAGTACATTCTTAGCATCGAAACGGCAAGTTGGGCCAGTTGGTTAGGATTCACTGTAAGGTTCGTAAGAGCGCAACACAAGACACGAGCAATAGGAATTAAAAACGACAACATAGCGCTGACTCTAAACTGATATTTCATTGTAGAGACGTCTAACATATCTATAGGTGCCAAGATCAAAGAACCATGACATGCGCGAGACACCGAGATACATCAAGGCAGCTGTGACGAACTTACACATAATCAAGAGTGACAAAAGTAACGAAATTCTTTGTCATGAAGAGCGATAGATGGTTCACTGATACATGCAGTGTTCCTATTCTTTATATTGTAAGCCTCAGCGATTTCCCTTGTCAATTGGCTCGCGTGTTTAAAGATGAATATTCGTTTTTTTTTTCAAAAAGGGGCGACAACCGCACGACTTTCAATGCTCCGGATGATGAAGTGGCGCAATCTCTTGAAGAGATAGCTGATGCTCCCTAGCTCGAACATTCACACAGCGTTTCGTTTTTCCCACGTACTCTCTATACCACAAGATAACGTAACATGGCATACACAGCCTACACATGGCATACACATGTGATATGCCCGTTCAAATGATTGACAGTCCACTTTCCCTTTACCCGTTGGATAACGGTCTAGAGATGGTTTGGTGTGCTGGCGTGTTGATAAGTTAGAGATAGTCAACGGCGCGATTTTGGATGTAGGCTACTACATAGCGCGCGGAAGAGACAGAGTCTGAATTTGAGACGACAGGAGTTGTCTAATGCAAGTGCTTAAGGTAGCGAGTAGAATCGGTGAATTCTTTGGTTGCAGTACTCGACTCAGCGTTAGCATTAGTCCATCGCTTTTTATTGTTATGTTATCACTAGTTAGGTTGCGTAGCGAACCATCTAGCAGCGAATCCAAACTGAATGCGAACGTTACGATGGTTTTAACGTATATCTTTTTAAATAACTTAGTGGTACTTTACCTTGACAAGGAGGAGGAGGAGAGAAAGAGAAGGCAGGGATGTTAATCTGAAATGCGTCTGTTTGGATACCCTACTCTGGGTGACGGGAAAGAGGGAATAGAAAGACGAGATAGAGAGAGGAGGGGGGGGGGGGGGAAGGACACGGTGAGGTCGCGAACGCACGCGGAGGGCCTGAGCAATTCAAAGGCGTTCACATAGGCCAGTCGTCCTCAAGTAAGACAACAGTGCCTTCACAGTACCTTGATAAGATAACAAGAACACTGAGCAGTTCCAAAGAACGGCACCTATTGCCTATTGTCCCAGTCTTGGCGCGTTACTTGTTTCAATCTAAAATTATATAGCCTCTGCATTTGTTAGTTTGTGTTGGAACAAAAAGCATGCTCTCAAAATACTTAACACTGAAGCTTAAGGTGTAATTTGGCTTAAAACTATCAAAAGACAAAGCAACGACTTTGAGATATCACTTGCGGTAGCTGACTCTCCTACATGACAAGAATTATTGCAAAATTGAGTTCGCAGCCCTTCCCGGAATTTTAAAGAAGCACGTGCTGGGTCTCAAACGTCAAGGTAAGATGCGGCGCGGCTAATCTTTCATGAAAGACATGTGTCCCAATTCGAGCCTTGCGGTGCAAAATCATGCAAATTTAACTTTACGGCAAGCTGCGAACGCTGCTAGCGCAGGTAGCTGCTCAATTCGCTTATTTATTATATACATACTTAAGTAATCCGTGCATATGAAAGACTGGAGCTCCCTTCACGAGATGCTGAACAGTGCGCGCAGAATATAGAGTGTCGCATTTGGAGCCATGTTTAAAATTTCAGCTCAAGCGTCATATGCAGTAAGTGAAAGAATTCTCAGCTTCGCCAGAAGTATGAAGCAGTAACAGCTGTAGCTACTGCAATATTACTCGCTGTAAGGGTTGGAGTGCTTTGCTGGGGAATACGACTAGCACACTGCCGCATATTGGCTTCTCCAGCCCGGAGCCGTAGCTGTCTCTCTCACGGCTAATTATGCTCCCTGGTGACAGGCTAACGCGTCATTTCATTACCGGCACGTACTCCGATAATGTTTAACTAAAACCAAACATCTTGTGGTTTTTCCGAATTTATACGTTCTTACGAGAAGTAATTAAAAATATTACGTACAGTTTTACAGACATTTATATAAAATTTACAGACATTTTTGTGCTAGCAAAAGACAGCTCCCCACTGTTAAAAACTGGTGTCATGCTAACAGCATCAATACGAGAAAGCATGAAGCATCCTCTGGCGTATTATTTCTCTTCGTCTGTTCACCTATGGTTCGATAAGAACTCTGTTCCTGTAGGCACTACACACATATACACAAACATGGACGAAAAAAAAAAAGAAAAAAAAGGAAGACTACGACGGACACACACCGATTGGACCAGAGCTGCGGCATTTTATTTTTTATTATAACTTGGAATGATCCACCCACTTCTTATCCAATCCACCATAGTGAATAGGAACCTATAATGTTTGATAGGTAGCACGATGGGTGCACCCCCGATTTGGCTAAAGCACACAATATCGCTACGCAATCGGTGAGGTCTGTTAGCACTGAACAATATCATTGACAAAAGAGACAATAGCCTTCCTTGATAATTCTTTCTGGTGAAAGTTTTGTTTTCTTGATAGTGGTACGTCAAATTTTGGTGGTGTTTTCTTAAGGTATTTCCTATATTTTCCTTATTTACTATATATAAGTAGCAAGAAGAAATATAACCGAGGTGTCTAGTTTTTGTAAGTCACAACCACATAAAGCCAACACTCCATAAGACAAGCAAAGCATAGGAGGAATTACTCGTTTATTTAATAGAAAAAAAAAATAAAAGATAAATGAAGGAAAGTGAAAGTGGATGACAAAATAAATGAACCCGAGCGGGTTACGAAGCCACGTCTTCGCGTTACGCCTGCGATGCTCTTATCAATATATATATATATATATATATATATATATATATATATATACAGAACGTGTCTTTCAATTAAGGTTCCAATTTAGGGAACAACTCCGCCCTTGTACATCTGTCCGTGCATACATGTGCGTGTGTGTGTGTGTGTGGGGGGGGGGGGGGTAAGAATATTGAGTGCATGCGTTCGTGCTCGCACAGAAAGCACATATAATAACAGCCATCTCAGTGTTTTTTTTTTTTTTTTTCTGAGGTACCTCCGGTTTTTTGGCGTCCGCCTACGATTCCCCACGAACAGGACAGCAAAAAAGCGCACATTGTTTCGCGCTTTTGCAGGTCGCCGGGATTGATGACGTGAGACAAGGCATCATAAGAAACGCGGGTTGCGTTGCACGGAAATCCCGTTGATGCCTGCCTTTTCCTCGCGTCTGTCATTTCGCGCTATCTGAGAGGCCTGCTTGTTTCTTCCTGCTTAAGTTGACAATCTCGTTAAACAGCAAGAAAGAACCGTCGCTGTAGTATAACTAACAATATCAGTAGATACGGCCGCCTCAGTTTGTCCTTTCTTTTCCCGGGTCTTCAATCAAGGAGGTTTAAAAAAATAATTCTTTTTTTCAACCTCCGTGTCTTCAACGAAAGCGAGATTCTCGACCGCGCACCGGAGCAAGCAACGGTGACATGTGGTCGCATGAAATATGAATCGGGAGTCAGAAATGCGTGAGGGTTACAACGTAACCCAGAAAACGACAACGCAAGCAATAATCATCTTTCTAGTCAAGCAGGAACAGTGTTTTCTCACACACTCGTGCTTTCTCCCAACGGCTAACCTTAAACAACCAGGGAAAGAGGCACTGCAAGTGGCATTGCCCGATACGATTAACTTTATCACTACGCCACATGCTTTTCTATGGTTCTCTCGAATGGCGAACAAATGCATAAAATGTAGAACACCGAGCGATAAGAGAATAACTTCATTATTAACGAAAAACCGCAATTCCTGTACAATGCATATTTTCTTCACTGCACGGTCGCACTGAATGATCCCGAGATTTGGGCGCTGCACGTCATGTTTAAACACTACACACAGCGCAGAAAGAAGAAGGTAATGATACAGAACAGAACACAACATTTATGTAAAATATTTGGGTTTATTTGCTAGATTTCAATGCATGTCATAGGACCACAGGAGCTCATTAAAACGCACACGTAATAGGAAGCGTGGAGTTTTCTGCTCATTTTGTCAATACTATATAACGATGAACTTGATTGCACTCCATGTCAGCTATAATTATGCCGTGTGGATGACTGTCAGGCATGGAGCAGTTGCACATTTGCGAGCAAAATACGTCGGTGCGTGTATCTATGTTGCGTGTGGTAGACGGTAGGGCGGGAACAGATGAGTAAAACTATCGACACGGCGCTGGCGTCACCTATTTCACACCTAGAGGCTCTGGCGCCGTAATTATCGCTGGAATATATTACCGGTGGCTGTCACTTCAACTTACATTTACAAGGAATGCAATGCAGCGCTGTTTACAATATTTGCGACGCGCAAAGCGAAATATATACTTTGGCACCGCTCTAGAAATACGAATGCAGCAACGTTATTATTACAGCAAGCCTATTAATGTGTTTGAGGATGAACAAGCGGAGAACTAACATAATTTTCAATAAACTAGCAAGGAAACTAAAGTTTCTGATTGTATTGTCACTGGTAGTCGATAGGACAGCAACGAGGGCGTGACCGCCCATCCCTGTTGCTACGTTCTCGCCCTGGAACTATACGCGAGGAGCGCCCTGTAGCGTGTGGGTGGCCGGGGCAGGCATCTTCGTCCTCTACTATATACGCATAGGTCTGAACAGGTAATCGGCATTTTGCAGTTGTAATGAACTACACTTATTAGGGCCGAGTTGCCACAGATGAATCGGATCACGAGAAGGAAAAAGAAACCGGTTGAATGAAAATAAAAATATTTCTGCGTTTGTATACTGGCCATTTCCGTGCCAAAAACGGCAGCTTGAGGAAATCCGTGTGCACAGATTGTGCTAAACTATAGGACTGAAACTAATAGCCAAAAAAAAGAGAAAAAAAAAGGAAACACTTTCAGACAGTCTTAGGGCTAGCGCAATCAGCGATGGAGCCTAAATTGACAGGTGTAACGTAAAGAGGCGAAGACGTAGCAGTACAGAATGGAGAGCCAATGCATGCAGCTCATATGCCAGTTGTGATCAAGACCAAATAGTAGAGTGGGGGGCAGCTCATGCGATGCGTACATCTGATCACCGGTGCTTTCTTAGAGTAAAAAAATGGCTGCCAATGAAAAGGAAAATTCAGTCCTGTGGTGACGTCGGCTGACGCGAAACAGGCGTAAAAGATAGGTGGGAGAAGCATTCTTTCTTGAATGAACAATAATGAGATGATGATGACGATGGAGATGATGAAAGATAAACAAATGAATTAATAAATACACAAGAAATTAAATACCAAATCATCAACACAGCCAGAAAGCGACAGGACAGATAAAAAATGCACATACTGCCATTCGTTAAAACGTTGTCGCAGTTTCACCTGAAAGGCGAACCATCAATTGCGATAGCAAATTTGTAGAGAGCTGTGCGGAGTAATGATAGTAGCTTTATCAGCTGTATAAACTTGGACATGCAGCAGCACCGGCCACACGCAGAACGTGTCGACGCCGTCGGCGTTTTGCCCGCGTTCGCACAATATGCGTGCGGCGTTGGTGACTGTTGCCGGAGCCTCTGATATAAATAGGCACTTGGTGCCGCAGCTAAACGTCGCCTCCCTCCCCCCCCCCCCCCCCCCCCCCACGGCCTTTCGCGCGTCGGAAGAAGGCGCGTTTGCTCTACATATATGGTGATTGTAAAGGAGGAAAGAGACGCCTACTTCTGCAGCCCTTAAGGGAGCACGGCGCAGAACGTGCGTTTGTTCTCCGCCGTGGGTTCACTCCCCGTGAAAGCGCGCGTCCCCCGCGCCCTTTCACTCGCACATACAGCGTTCGGCGGCGCGCGGCGACGATTTCATCTCTATTGACGTCATACGGAACCTCATGGCGACGGCGACGGCAACGGCGACGGCAGAAATCTGCTGTAGAGTGTCCATATAATTGCTATCGCAATAAAAAAAATGAGCGAACGAAGGCCTGCGCTTGAAGCCAAATTGCAAGAGAGATTGCGGCAAGCCCCGCAAAGCGAATCTACGTCCCAATGAGAATTTCGTTTCTCTCAAATATGCTGAAAAAGGTGTTAAGAACACTCATTCAGACATCACACGCCGCATTTTTGTGCGCTAGGATGAAGCGCCCTTTCGATATAGAACTAATTAATCCGCTTAGAAGAGATGAATGCCTTGAAATGGGGCACTCCTCCCTAAGTACTCCAGAAGAAATTGAGTTTGGCCTAGTTAGTGTTTACTGCATGTCATGTTGACCACTAATAAAAGACGAAGACAGAGAAAGAAAAACACGAAACGACGACACGGGCAGTTATTTATAGGGAGGCATTTTATAAATGCCTCCTATGAATAATAATTCCTCTTTACCCGCCGTGGTTGCTCAGTGGCTATGGTGTTGGGCTGCTGAGCACGAGGTCGCGGGATCGAATCCCGGCCACGGCGGCCGCATTTCGATGGGGGCGAAATGCGAAAACACCCGTGTACTTAGATTTAGGTGCACGTAAAAGAACCCCAGGTAGTCCAAATTTCCGGAGTCCCCCACTACGGCGTGCCTCATAATCAGAAGTGGTTTTGGCACGTAAAACCCCATAATTTTTTAATAATTCCTCTTTAAGTACTGAACTAGAACACGCCACATGCAAATAGGTTAAAGGCAATAGAGAGCCTCGTAGGCGTATAAAAAGGATATTCTGAACAAGTGGATATGTATCGACATCTGGCGTTCATGCTAACCACATAGCTCCGAGGGCAACAAATCAACGGCCCGCCTGATAAGCATTTTCACGTCAGATTATGAAAAAAAAGTGCCTCTGACCAAAAGGCTGTGCTGGAGATTATGGTTTGGCTGAAGGAGCAAGTACACCCGTGAGCAAAAGTATACGGACCACAGGGTCGCTGAAAAAACTGAATTTCTTTGTAATTACCAAGCATAAACTGGAATTGACAAGTACACTAAAAAGTTCGCAATGCCAAGTTTGGACAGCAGTCCTCAATTTCAAGTTGCGTTCACAGGCAGAGGAAAAAATCGGCTTTATCGCCCAACCCCTGGTCCGTATACTTTTGCTCACGGGTGTACCTAACAGCAATAAAGCCGCAGCTAAAAAAGTCGCAGTTTCACCCGAAAGGCGAATCATCTATTGCGATAGCACAGTATCACAGAGCCATACGAAGTAAAGATAGTACTTTTATCGGCCGTATCGACTTGTAATCATTCGCTTGCTAACGAAATTAACAAGCGCGCAGAACAATCATGAACACATTACACTCGATGACCGCGGACACTTGCTGTAGAAACACTGGCGTGAGGAAACGCGGCTGCAGCAGCGAGCGAAGTGATTTTGGCGCTGTTTATCGCTTCAACTCAAACTGAGCGCCAAGAACACACAGCACGCACAAAGCTACGAACCATCGACGCACCTCGACTTTGCGCCCAACGCAGATCGCTCTCAAGACACGGCAGCGAGACCGCGCGCAGCCGCCACACACGCAGTTGCAGCTGGAGTAAAATGTCGACCCCCCCCCCCCCCCGCCCACCTCTCTCCCCGTCCCCCTGACGCCTCGTAACGTTAGGTGCCTCGCACGCGGCGAAAGACGGCGCACTTCCTGCCCGCTTTCCTCCCTTTCGCGCGGGCGATATTAGTTCCCGATCGTCGGCTCCCCTCGCATGCTTTCACTCGCACATACAGCGTAGGGCACGCGGCGACGGTGTTATCACCGTTGTACTTTATACGGAAGCTCACGGCGACGACGACGCGACGGCAGAATTCGCCTAGAGTATCCATATAATTTCTATCGCAATAATAAGTTCGCATGAAGCTGGCATGGCGTACTAAAAGATAGTAGCACGTGTACATCGTGTGGAGAAGTGTTGCTCTTGTGCCGGGCGAGCTGTCCTTGGCCAGAACTTTGAATCAGAAGTTGTGGAGGCTCCCTTTTTCTCTCAGGTATATTCGTTGTATCACTGCAGCTGCTTAGATCATGCTTTTTTTCGTTAAATATCACTGCAATGCTATTTCCACCATAGTTGGGAGTCTATAAAAACAAAAGTTCAGAGCCCTATCACTATGTGAAGATGGAAGACCAGCGAAGCTGTTGGTTTCGTTTAATTATATTTCTCTTTTTTATTTTGGTTGTTATGTTAAATGGTTGAAAATACGCAACACATAACTTCATTTTTTACTTTTGTCTTGTTCTTGTTTTGAACTACAATCACTTCGTCGCCATATTGATCATTGCCTTATGGACGATATGGTAAACTGCAATTGGTTGCACATTGATTTCAGACACATTCTTGCTAAATGATAGCTCAATGCACGATCGGTTGCGTGTTGTTGGCACATCCACTTCAGTGCAACACTTTAAGCCGAAACGTATCAACATGAACGATGGGATCCACCTTCCGTCGCGCCGGCCGATGTTAACGTTAAAGTCCCCCACGACGGCGATGGATGTGTTGTTGTCGAGAGACACCCAACCGAACACGTCAGTCAGAAATACGTCGATCTCTCTCTTTGAGGTTCCGGGAGGGATGTTAAACCACAGCAACTACTGTGCCATCTTCTAGCCCAAAGGTACAAACGTCCGCACAATCCGAGACGGTGGCATTTACGACTGGCATATCTTCCGGGGTGGCACTCATGCAGTCGGTCTTTGCATAGATGGCGACTCCACCCGCCCGGGACTCGACGCTCTTGTGGCACGTCAATCACGTGAACATTGTTTTTGTCTCTTTGGGTCCTACGTGGGACAAGGGTAGTTCGAGGGCGCGTTACACGTCCCCGAGCCCACACGGGTATGCGCCATTGATCTTGGACCCTTTCTGCACCATCACCAGGATCGGCCCACATGATGATTTGTTTTTGGTCAACATATCGGACACATTTTTTCCCCAGATCCAAGCCATAGACAGCTTCGCTGTAAAACTGCGCGATTTATCAATGCATTGTGTGAACTAATGGTAGGGGTGAATGCGATGAGAGAGAGAGAGAGAGAGAAACGTTTATTATTGAAACAGTGTCCCGAGCGAGGCCCGGTATCACCCTGAGGTGGGAAGGTTCCTTAGTCCAGGAACCCTCTGGCTTCGGCGCACTTCCTGAATGCGATGAATTAATAGATTTTCGCGTAATTGAAGACGGTGTCACAATTGTTCGACATTTTTTAGGTGTTCTGACCGCTGTTAAAAGCGCTAGAAGACGAGACGAAGATACGCTCAGGACGAGTGCCAACGCGTTCTACTCAAGCAATATGAGCAGAGCGCCATGACAACTTCAATTTCCTTGAAAGGACTGGATCGACATTTTCAACCACAATCGCAGCGGCTCCACAGCTCAACCTAAACGCCCTCAACCCACTATCTCTAACTCCCTACGCTATCACACGTAGATACCACGGCGCCAGTATTTGGGTCGCACAGGACTGATATTCGTGCTAATGGAGGCTCTGGAACGTCAGCAGCTGCGTGACCAAAGTGCCCGGACGCTGCCACAGATAACCAATGTTTGCGAGCGCTCCCACTAAGCGCCCGCATAACAGGCTGCACCAGTGGAAAAATTGGTTTCATGGTAACCCATGCACAGCGCACGCTAGCTTTCGAGTGAATAAGATGAAATGAATGCAAGGATATTAGCACCAATATTAGTACAGGCTTGCTATACCCTACGTTGACTTGATGAGGAAGCAGATAAACGACGAGAAAAGGATGAATAGCGAGACCCTCGATGAGAGAGATAACCACCACCACTATCCTCCTCCTCCTCATCACCACCATCACACTAGTGAAGTCTGCACGTGAAGGAACTCGCCTCGAGATCTACAAGTACACATGAGCTACACGTCAACTGAGCACTTCTTCTTTCTGGGATTTTACGCGCCAAAATCAGTTCTGATTATGAGGCACGCCGTAGTGGAGGGCTCCGGATTCATTTTGACCACCTGGGGTTCTTTAACGTGCCCTATAACGCAAGCACAGGGGCGTTTGGCATTTCGCCTCCATCGAAATGCGGAGCGTGTGTTGCCAATGACTGTACAATTCATTGAAACACTCAATTTGACGACACGAAACAAAAAACAAAAAGAAAAACACGACACTTCGATATTTCACAGAAAAATGTCTGCATACAGCAGACAGTTTATTGGAACACGTGTGATATATAAGAACTAAAATAAAATGACACGAGGGGTACTAGAAACCTTCCCCACCGTAAAAAACAGTGGCAAATGTGTCCGTAATACGCGCATCACCCTGATAAGGAATGGAAATGAATACATGTGCAGCAAGAATGGACAAGAGCAATTAGAGATACATGTATCAGTATTTTGTGTGCTTTCTTTTTCATGAGTTGTCATCCTTTGTCTTATATTCATATAGCAGTCATATAGCTGACATTGAAAATCAACAAAAACAACTTTTTGATGGCTGGGTGCCATTACTTGTTTTCACGGTGAGTCCAAGAATTTAAATACGATACTTTAGCAAACAATGAACGCGGAAGGTAAAGTATGGGCGCGTTTCATACCTTCAGTTGAACTTTCAGTGCCGAGATGGCGCCTTAGTCGTATTGCGGTCGGTAATTAAGGCGCACACAAATTGGTTTCTAAATATTTTGGTAGCTTGATTGCTGGTCCTATAAACTGCTATGGAGATTAGGGTTTCACTGAGCGATGCATCGTGGCTTATTCCATATTCATCGTCGTCGTTATTTGCCGCCTGACAGGAGACAAAGATGACGGTTTCTGAGGAGACCATTCTTTTAATAAGTAATGAGGGCGCCCATTGTGCGTGTTCAGAGATACTGCACGAATGATCAGTCAGCACTGATGTGAGTGGTGCTTAAGTCAAAAAAGAGACAGAGACAGATGAAAGGCAGGGAGGTTAACCAGATGAGAAGATCCGGTTTGCTACCCTACGCTGGTGAGAGAGGGGAGGGGGAGGTAAAGTGACAGCAAACTAGAGAGAAAGAAAGTAAGAAGCACAGACACAATCACAATCGGTCACAGGTGGCACAGCACAGTAGCACTTGCAGCACTATAACCATCTGTCCAGGCTACAGCCGCTTGTCCAAGTCTGTTGCCCTGAAAAACTGCAAGCAGTGCCCTCGTCACCCTCCGCTGCGATGGCTTGTGGTGTCGGTATTCTAAAATAAGCTCCTCTGTTAGAGGTCTTTGGTCAAAACGCGCTGTCGCGTGTATGAGTGATCGTCTCTGTAAATCGTAGTGAGGACAGTCACAGAGAAGGTGCTGAAGAGTCTCCTCGCTACCACAGTCATCACACGAGGCGTCGTCGGCCCATTCAATTTGGAATGCAAAAGACTTAGTAAAGGCCACTCCTAGCCATATTCGAAAAAGTAGGGTAGCTTCTCGACTGCAGAGTCCAGCTGGGACGCAAAGGCGTAGAGAGGAGTCTAATTTGTGCAGCCGGTTGCTTTGAAAACTTCCTGCGTTCCACAGGGAGAATGTGATATCACGGGTGAACATTCAAAGTTCTTGAGCGGCACCTGTGCTTGATAACGGTATTGGTTCCTCTTCGTCGCCTTGAAGAGCCGACCGAGCAGCGTTATCGGCGTGTTTGTTTCCTATGACGCCGCAATGACTTGGAGGCCACTGAAATGTCACGTGGTGTCCTTTCTCAGTCAAGGTATAGATTAGTTCTCTAATCTCGAATACCAGTTGTACGTGTGGTCCACGTCGCAGGGCTGATAGTAAAAACTGCAGTGCTGCTTTCGAGTCAATGAATATTGACCATCTTCGAGGTTGTTCTTGGCTGACGAGATGAAGTGCAGCGCGAAGAGCTGCAAGTTCCGCAGCCGTCGATGTCGTTGGGTGACACGTCTTGAACCTGATGGTGGTGGCTTTCGCTGGGAAAATCACGGCTCTAGAGGAACACTGGAAAGTTGCCGATCCATCAGTATAAATATGTACCTGGTCGGCGTACATTTCGTGCAAAAGGAGCAGGGTGAGTTGTTTAAGAGGCTTAAGTGAAACATTTGTATTGCGTGAACCGGGTCACGAAAAGCCGGACTGTCGTGATGTCCTGAGTATCTGCTTTGTGTTTAGAGTGAGGTCAATTTATATTTACAGCTACTTTCGCTTTAATGTGACACCATAAGTATAGATAAGCAATATGGGATAAAAAAAAAAAAACATTACCCAAATTTCTAGGCTCGGCAGTCGCGTTATGTTTCAACGGTTATCATTGCAGTATATTTTGGGCTTTCTCTTTTTTCTTTTAGCTGACATGTATACGCACGGACGCCCACCCACACATGAACATACCGAAACGCGAATAAGCATAATCATGAAATGTTCTCATGATTATAAAGAGCTACTGCTAATGCAGATAACGCAACTTACTAACCATAGTCTGCCAGTAACTGCATACGTTCTCTAAGGGGTGCTTATTATGGTCGTTATCAACATCTTGATTCAGTGACCTTTATGCATCTGTACAACGAAATCGGAATTAAGAACATCGCACAACTCTTTATACCGTGTTGTTATAGCTAATTTTGCATTCAGGTATGTAGTCCTTGCTGCAGACCTCTCACATCATAATTTGACCCAGAAAATGGTCGGCTCCCGGCAAACGCGCTCACAGTAAAGGTTCTTTGAGACAAAAGTGTCCAAAAATCCGAAGGTAATTACCGCACCATCAAAAAAAAACTGTTATTTAATGTTAGACACCATACCTGGACAGTACATCGAGGCGGCGCTTAGAGAGAGAGAATGAACTTTAATGAAAAGAATGGCTCAGTGACCTAAGCCGCGGTGAGGGTCAATGGCGGCGTTTAGAAAGATTCTCTGGAGACGAGGCTGGTGCATATGGCAGCCGGGGGAGACGAACTGAATAAGCAACATTTCAAGTTAAGAAACGCAAGAAGACGCAAGCTGTGTTCGTATGCTGCGGTCAACTTTTGCATGAAAGACTCCTTGTTAAAATTAACGCATGCACTGGCAACTTCACGAACATGTTTCTTCAGCGTACACTGCGAAACTAAAGAGGAATTACTCCAACTTAAGATGCGAAAATAAGAAAACCGCAGCTTCATTAACAGCAGTACGGGGGGATGTACCGCAAAGCGAGCACACTTTACGCGTTTTCAACCACGAATTAACTGAAGCTTCACGCAGCAAGTACTTTCCTGTGTTTGTCTTTAATGAGCATCCAAGTTTCTTGGCAGAGTTCTGCGTGAAAGTTACCCTGACAGCTCCACTGGCAATCACTAAGCTTTGTATAGTATGTTCTTGGCATCTGCCCTAGGCGGGCACTAAAGTGGCTGACACTAACCTCTGCCTTATTCTGCGCCCAACGTTTAACTACGCTGCAGGAACAATTGCCAAGACCTCTAAGAAGACGACGAGGATGCTTCGTTAAACCTAACGTTGGTCTTGCTCAGTAAATGTCCAGTATACAAACTCGACGCTGCATATAAATTGTAAACAAGAATCTGTTTAGGTTTTCTTGTACGCCACTGGTTCCTCTTCTTGCTGTGCTCGGTTAATAATTGAACAATATGTTCAATAGATGGTACTTGTGAACGTAAATATATTAGCGCGAAATCTCGGCAGATTGCACTGGCGGGGATGAAAATTTGGCGTACTTGTGTGCCTTGAAATATTTTCCGGAACTTTCAGGGTTTTATTTTAGCGTTTTAATCGAAAACAGCTTCCAGTGTAAATAGACTGTTTACACAGCTGATATGTAACGCAATCCATCAACTACGATGTGCCACCGATAGAACGGCGCATCTGTGATAAGCAGCTCGAACATCGAGCGCCGCGTTTGGGAGCAACGCAAGTGTGCAGAAGAAAGCTCGTCTTGGAAAGAGGAATTTTTTCAGGGATTTAATAAATATTCATCACCTCTCTAATGAACTGAGTTCCAGCCACTCTTGATGTAATGTCTACTTCAAATCACCAGCACTCTGTAAAAGGCAAAATATGGAAGAGTTGAAGGACCAATTTCAAGTTACTTAATTGACTTTTCCAATAACGTTTTGAACCAGGAAACCAATTTCGATTGACATTATGGGAAGTCAAATGTTTTCCCGTTTCATCTTGTCTCATTGTATGTTATTTTTTTTTCATTTAAGTGTTTGAAGAATTCTCATTTGGTTCGCTATGGCACTCTCCTTTCATAATAACTTTGTGCAACAACGTTTTCTTTAATCTTAACTGTGGGCTGATAAAAGGCGCCGTCATTCTGTCATGGCTTTCCGTTTCAATTACGCGGGTGATAGATTGAGCCTTTTTGGTGCTCCATGTTTCCCTTTATAACTTGCGAAAAACAACGAAGGCAAACAATTGACTTTTTTTTTTCTTCCGTGTGACAAACATTTATTTTTGTCTTATAAATGAGGTGATCACGAGGGACACGGAACCCTTTCCTGCTCATCTATTGCAGACATGGTAACAGAAATACTGGAGGCCAACCCCTGCTCCCTTCCCACAATAATGCGCGGACAATCCTGTAAACCTTGCATTAGTCTGCAATAATTGCTGTTGTAGCAGTGTCATTCATCAGCTTTGCATAAGAGCAACGTTTGAAAAAAAGACCAAGCTCATAACCTCTAATGGCAATGCAACGCTGTTATTACGCACCTCTTCGTGACTTCAGGATTTTAGGAAAACAACATCCCAAACAACTATATAGTCTGAGCGTAGTAGCAAATAAACATTGCTGATATTGCAGTAACTAATAGATTATACTGCGCCAGAGAGAGCTGCATCTTCTGACGCTGGTGCTGTATATAAGGGCTGCCGAGCATTTTACGTTCGAGGCGTTCGCTCACGGGCGGCTGATTAAGCTGGAAAAACTATGACCCACTGCAGCTAAACAAAGAAAATAAAGCTCAGAGCATACGATAAATAATATAACAAGCATTAAAAGATGAAAAAGAAACACATGACAGGCCCACAAATGTAAGGTCAATATTTTTAGGTGGAGCGACGAAAATATGTTCGCGCGACTAACAATGTTGACTTGCGACAAACTATTGACGACGAAGGTGCAGTCGGGTTCCAGCGGTCGGTGGTAATGTAAACTGAAGTTTTTACAAGGTGGCGTCAGCCTCGTTCATTCGGCTATTGACGCGAAGGGCAGCAATGCAATGTTCCGATGACGACTCGGCCCTTCACTGTGAAGCCCTTTGAGGCTGGAAGTCGTAATTGTCTCGCTGTAAACAACTGAGAGGGCAGATCCGGCAATACCACCAAGACAAAAGCGTAATGAAGTGCCAGCGTAGCATACTTATGTGCGCGGCCTTCGCAAAATCTGGGAGGGGCGCTGAACGACGTGCTCAAAATATTGGGATGACTTCGTGCTCCTCGAAGCGCTTCTGCCATTGTCTACACGTCGCGATTGATTTGGTCTTGAGCGAAGTTCTCGAAATTGTTCTTCCATTGTGATCACGAAATTAAATGTGCGCTTACCATGATGATGTTATATTTTCCTGTGTCGCTTCTATCTTTTATGGCATGTCGAAGCGTTCTTGTGCGCCACCAGAGGGGTCCTAATTAAATAGACAAACATAAGCACCAGTCAACTCCCGTATTAACAAGAATCACGGTATATATATATTAGCCAAACCTAACCCTGGTCAGATGGGGTCTAACGACGCAGTAATATATAAACTACGACATCGTACAGGCGGCCCAGAAAGAAAATGGAGCTCGCGGAGCGGTGGCCGAACAGCTTACCCGTGCACTTGCGGCGGCAGCCCATATTCTACACAGAGCTTGCGCTAAAGAAATCTGCGGTGCACTACATATCTTGACCACTACCTCATCGATGGCACCTGCGAAGCAACCCTTCTTCTAACGATTGACGCTAAGGGGGCTTTTTCGTTTACAGCAACCATTTATCGGCGGCAAGTAGCTCTTGCCAGAAGCATTTACTTCCGACACGGTGCTCGTCACTGGGTGAACTTCCTTACTTGAGGAAGAAATAATTGTGTTGTTAGATTTCTTTGTCTACTTTTTCTAGTTTAGAATGAAGCGTAATAATTCGCCGCACGTGCTTGGAAGAGGGGGAGGTTATCAAGCTTATAACTAACCGAACCGCGGCACCACAACCACGGTGTTGCCGGCGATGATGAGACATCGGCGATTGTTGATTTTCGAGAAAGGGGATCGTCGCATGCCTCGAAAGACAGCGCGGCCCATGCAGGAAGCAAACGCTTCGGTGAAGAACTGGTTGCCGCCGATACATGGTTGCAGCAAGCGCTCGAAGATGATGTATGCGTGCTTTCTTTCACTGTGTCCTGGTTCAACTAGATCATTCAAGAGTTTATATTTAGAGTGAAAAGGGGCATGCAATGGAGAAATATTTAACTCTGCGATTTTTATCACGCACTAGATGGAAACAGTTAAAAACTCGTTTTCTGCCTGTTTATAAAGCTGTTATGTGAAACGATTACAAGGTTTCCGAGCTTTTATGAAAGAACCAAAGTTGCGGAATTTCATAATTAACGGAACCGTTGTTATGGGTGGTGTGCAGCGAAAGATTGAAGTGTGTAGTTTAGTTCCGAGCTTACAATTTAATTAGTAAACGCTCCTTTTCTATTATTTTTCTTGCATTAACGATGTGAGTAGCACGCTTTCACAGTCCCCTCGCTGAATTAAATTTTTATTTTGTATCAATATGGAGCATGTTATGGGAGATGAAAAAAAAAAAACATTTTAAACTGTGCAGGCTATTTGAAGTCTCTGCAGAAAATTACTTATGCAAATGTCTCAGAGCGTTACAAGCGTAAGTTGCAAACAACATAGGGTGTTGGGCCTTTGCTCTGAAAGAAGTCGACATGCCGCAATGCTGAAATTTCCAAGGAATATGCGGGCTCTCGTGACTGATGTGCGGATAAAGCTTTATAGCATCATTTAATTACAAAATGTGGCCAAAATTTCATAATCAAGTGCTCGAAACCATTATATGGCGGTTATCCGCAGTGTTTCTCAGTGCGCAATGAGTGTACTTGACACATACTTAATATGGTGAAAATGATGGGCAAGATACGGTTAATGTTGTACGAACGTTTAGCATTTCTGGCTTAATTTTGTGCTTTGGAATTAAATACTAAATCTAATTTTCTCTTTGTTCTGAGGTTTTATACGGAATGCGTAGAACATTGGCGAGTGGTCGTTGGAGAAATGACCATGGCACCAGCTTTATATCAGGTGGAAATAAGGGGAGGGGAAGAGAGAGAGTCAGAGATAGAGTGATAGAGAGAGAGAGAGAGAGAGCACTTTATGTGTGAAGTTCGCGCAACGTTTAATGTGTACATGCGGGTCACCTACGACGTTGCACAAACGTTTTCGTGCATGCTTACCTGATGTCACGAGAAAACGAAATGTGACACCTTATTTAATTTTGCTCGAAATGGAGTTTATTCCATGAGCCATATTTATGTAACGTTTTAAAGTATGTGGTTCAATTACGGGTAATCTAAATTCGTAATTCAACTGCTTGAAAGAAACAATTTCGCTGGAAATGGGTCTGTCACTCTCCAAGATCGCACAAGTCTGCTGTGTCTTTAAAAAGAGCTTTTTTAGTAATAAGCTGGCTTCATTTGTAAGATGTTTAGCAGGAATAACTACAGAATGCTCGTGCATTTGTAGACACACGAAAGGAGGAGCCAAAAGCTCAGATTTTTGTTTCATATAGCACAGTAAGAGAGAGTAATTGAAGCACCGCCACCCCTCTACATAAAATACCGCACGTTAACTTTAAAAAAGAAAAGGTCATAGCAAAGGACACAAACCTCGTAAGTCACAACTAAAACAGATATCGAAACATTTGTCTGCATGGGTGTTTTGTTTATTGTAGTGGGGTGCACAAACCAAAGCCAATAAAACACGCTAAGAAGGTAGATTGAGCAGCAAACGGGAAACATTATTTTCACCCCCAAAAAGGCTATTCATTCCTTGCGTGCGCTTCATGAGACACACAAAGTCTAGAGGCCAAGTCGTGAAACTCTTGGCCACATGTGTACCATCTGCTGCAAGCAGGCTCTGCAAAGTATTTCTTGTCCCTTCGCCACCCAAAAATAAGAAAAATGAAGAGAACAAGACGTCTACGTTTAGGCAAGGACACCTGTGTCGCGCACAACGAGCAAGCAACGTTTCCCGTCCGGACACTGTGGCATTTGTCCCCTGGGAAAGGCGGAAGGGAGGCTGGCGAACTTCGGTTTTTGTTTATCTTCGAGGATTTTACTTCCGGAACAAGGCAGAGACAATTCTAGAGTGGCGTCTTCATAAAGAGTGACTGAATATGACGCAAACATACTAGCATAAAGGTTGGCACCCAAATTCTCGACATTGCCTTCTGTCTCTCTTTCACTCTCCCTTTACCCTCCTCACGTGTAGAGCAGCGAACACGACAAAGTCTAGTCAAGCACCCTCGCATTCATTCCCACTCTGTCTCTCTCTCTATGTCGGAAAAAATCCTCGAAAGGGAATGTGTGCTCTTCGTCGGCTTCTTTCTTTTTCTTTATTTATTTAGAATTACGTCGTATTTCCAGAGGAAGTATGCGCCCCTTCTATGCTTTCAGCATTACCTCTCAAGCAATTTCCGCATGTAAAAACGAAAAGAACATTCGGCCAAATGATGATTGCTTCATGAATTTTTGCCTATAACTACAAGCGAACTTTTGCAACATTACTTGACGCTTTCCAAATCCAACTCCGCCCACCAATAATCCAGCTCGTCCATCATGTAATACAGTAGCATAAAAAACATCCATCGAGTACGCATTTCATGATGAATGTCGATGGTAACGCGATTACAGTGGTATACCATATTGGATTACAGTGGTATACCGTATTGCAGAATACATGGTTATTTAGAATTTGTATTGTTCATTCTGAGACTTCCGTTGCTTCAACTACATGCGACATACACTACCTTCGGTGTCAAACTTGGGTGCTATGACACTCGTCTGCCAAGGTCGCGCATGAGCAGAATGACATGACAACAACCATATCAAGATGACGCGGTGTCGATGATAGAGCCACAAAGAAGGAATGATGTCGATGGAACGATGAATACGGTATAACGACGATGGTATAAAGACAATTAAATGATGACTCTGAAGTGATGACGAGGGTAAAGCGATGAAATCGTGACTACGACGGCGTGAGGACATTGGAATGACGACGAGTGTATGATGACAATGATGTGACGAAGACTGTATTACGAAGACTGTATGACGATAATGGCGAGACGACGAGGATAGACGACAACCGGATGACGAAGATAGAATGACGGCGATGGACCGACGGTATGACAACAAATGCATGACGACGACTGTCCAACGACAACGCAATGACGACGATACCATGAAAATGGTGGCATAATTACCATTGAATGATAACGACATGATTAAGGTAGAATGACGAATAAGAATGACGTCGGTAGAACGGCGTAGGCGCTATGAAGCACGGTGTAAAAAGGAAGGTGATCCGACGGCGGCGCGAGGCGCGGCCACTTAGTGTGACTCTACGCACGCCGCTGCCGCAAGGGACAGCACCTGTTCTGGGGGCCACTTTTTCGCTCGCTTTGCTGGCGCTTTTATGGGCACGCGCGGCAGAAGTGCTTATTTTCGTTGAATATATGTCGTTCGCCTGCTTAAAACGACTCTACTTGGTTGGAGGAACGTCACTTTATATTTCTGCCGACATTCCGATTGACTCCGACGTGACGAGCAGCGGTAAGCGCAGCGCGCCGTCTGCTCGAGCAGACGACGCGTCTCTCTCGTGTTCGAAATGACGGTATTTTGACTGTAAGTGGCATGAAACCTTCTACCTTCTCAGGATTTGGCGTCTAAATAACGAAAAATTGCATATCTTTGGGTATGGGTGTTTAAATGCTGACGGAGGTCGTAAATTATCCACTGTTGTGCCGCTTCTCCAAGGCCTCCTGAACACGTGCTGCCCCTAGCGGCGGCGCTCACTTCCGGTCACACGAAGTGGCCGCTCTCTCGCCCTAGCGCGGGCGCGCCGTCGGAGCACCTATCTTCTTACACCGTGGTATGAAGACGATGGCATGACGACAGTGCGATTACGTTTCTCAAGTGATAAGGATGGTGATACGACAGCGTGACGGCGACTGCATGACGAGAGTCGGATGGGGAAGATAGAATGAGGAAGTTAGACGAAGTTGACGACACAATGAATGTATGTTGACGACTCAATGAAGACGATGTCATGACAACGATATGATGACAAAGGAATGACGATTATGGTTCGAGGACGATGGCCTGACGACGACGGCATCACAAGCTTCAGATGAAGCTGAGGTGACGGAAAAGGTATGAAGACGATGTTGTGGCGACGACGGCATGACGAGATTCCGATGACGAAGCTGCAAGGAAAAAAAGTCACAGGCCTGCGCTGCACACGCAGCACTGTCACAGCGTAAGCTGGTGGAGCGGCTCAAGAGCAGCTCCAATTTCGGCACCACGCACAACAGGGTCTTCGCGGCAAAGTCTCTTCGCCTCGTTTTGAAGAGAGCGATCTGAACTGTACGCCCGGCGTCGACGGCGAGCTGCGGCTTGTAATGTTCTCTGCACAGCAGTCTGCTGAGCCTGATGATGCCTGGTTGTAGCCGCGCACGTAGCTCTACGATTGCAGGCGCCTTAACTAGATGGCGCCACAATACTGGCGGAGGCTTGGGATCGCGTTGATTGCGCGCCTCGTCTGAATCGCATCTCGTCGTCTGCGCCTGCGCGCCTGCCTAGGGCGTGTTTAGAGGGCATTTTTCCGCTACCTGATAGCAAGCACTTGCGTGGTTCAGTGGTAGAGTATCTGACTCCCGCACAGCGGGCCCGGCGGGAACCGGGTACTTTTTTAAATGCGAATGCATTTCTTAGTCGGGGCATGTCAGGCGTCTGTCGGTGTCCGCGCGCCGGCAGGTGTTATCTCTCCGCTCTCACTCCCTCTCCCATAGCAACAGCTGCGGGCGCGCGCGCTTATCCTCGCCCCTAGCAACCGGAGCATTTGGTGCGGGCGGAGTAGCGGAGAGTGAGTGGAGAGGAGGAGCGCGCTCTGGCGTGCGAGGGCGCTCGCATCGCGGGAACTCGGCGGAGCTCCCGCGTGTGTGGAGAGAGTGTAGGAGAGGGTAGGTACAAGTGTCCGACTACCATTCACGGAAGTTGCATTGATCTCGCCTTTACCCGAAACTGTGACGTGCGCATGCTTCTCAAAGACCCTTTGACTGTACACTTTAGCGACCACAAGGCTGTGATTATGGCCGTCAGGTACAATGACAACACAAACAGGTGCTGATGAATGTGTAAATAAATGGTTACGGTACAAATCCTCGTCTCGTCATTAATTTACGCCATTAAAATTACTACGCCGTGTACTCTCGGCGCAAGAAATGCATTCGAATTTCCTCACAATTCCCTTCGGGGAGGTGGGGGCAATTTTTTCGCATCTCCGGCGATAGCGGTTACGCTCACCGGACACCGTCGGTGGACACTATCGCGAACAGAAACGGCTATTGGAATGAGCCCATTACAGCTTACACTGTAAAAGATGCAACGACCACAATGGCATCACGGCCACGAGCACATATCTAGTGGCCCAAGCTATCAGATAACTTATACGAGGTCGGCGTAAAAGGCGTGACGAGAGGGAGAAGAGGAAACTGGAACGATGACGGAGCAACGACCACGACCGCGTCACGACCACAAGTACATACTAGTCGGGCCAAGCCAGCAGATAAGTTGGGCCACTGGGTAGGCGTAAGAGGATAGATAAAACCACTCAGTGCCAAATAATCCAAAATTATTAATTGCTCGATTTCGGAGATGCCACTTTCGGTGTGAGCAGCTGTACTTGATGTGGCAAAAATGCTGTGCAGCACCAAGCGCCCAGTTATAGTCTTATTCTGACGTCGCGCAACTACTACACCACTGGTGTTAACTCAAGCAGAAACTTCGTGTATCGTTCTGGACGCCTCCTTATGCAGAAATGCTAGCGCCATACAACATTTATTAAGAACATTGATTCACTGCTTGAGATTGAGAAATATTGATTGATATTGAGAAATAATATTAGCTTTGCTGGTTTTAGGGTGGTTCAGCCAGACCAGCGATACAGTGGTACTGGCAAACTTCCCAGCGGGTTGGTGCTCGGAACTAGCGATGAGGGGCATAGCTTGTAAAATTGCTTGGACATCGCTTCTGCTAGCTAATAATTTATCTAGCACAACAGTATTTACCTAAATAATTCCACTAGGAGGAAGTATTTAGCTAGCGCAATTTCATTTTAGCCAGCTAGCGCAAGAGTATTTTAGTTCTGTCAGTTGGCGCAAAGTTCTGTAGTCCATTCACAAATTGCTATGTTGGATAGATTCATCCAGCGGATATCAGGTACCATGTTCATGCCAGAGTCAAAATGTTCGTTTTTAGTTTCTCTCATCGCTCGCTTGAAGTTTGAGTTATCCTCGTAATAATACTAAGAATGATGTGTTGCACACGTGTTCTCACTGAAGGAGTCCTTTTCAATTTCTAAGTTGCCACCTTGCAGATAATCAGACGTCACGAACAAGATCCAGGCTGCGTCTGGAAGAAATATCGGCGGCGCGTAGCTAAAGAGCACTAACATCGTGATGTTCTGCGTGTGCTCTGACTCGAACGAAGCAATTAACTTTTCAAAACTCTTCCTTGCGGCATTTATCTTGAGATGCACAAAATGTAATTATGAATCCACGGAGAACAAAATCCAGAAGGCCGCATGGCAGCTCCCTATTACTATTCAATTACAAGAAACCGTCGCGCAGGAGTGCTCGGCGAACTCTTCCGCGTCTCGGGCCTTAATCTTGAGTCGTACGCGGGGTTGGCAGACGTGCAGCCAGGTAAATACAGCACAAGTACAAACATATCAAGTTAAAGAAGAAAATGGGGCTTACTTCATTAGGTTAGCGCACGCGCGCTAGCTCCGCCAGGAACTTTTCATAATGCGAATGCTTGGTCCACGGTTGGATAATTTTGAAATGAAATAAACTACTTAAACAAAAAGAAAGAAAGAAAGAGCAGAAGAAAGCAAACTGATAGTGCTATTACGACGTGTGTCCTGTGGGTCTTTCTGTCTATGTATAGATAAAAAATATGCGGATCCCACGCACTCTGGGAATAGATGTAAGCGAAGCTTTGTATGCTGTTTGCTTTGATTGTATATAATTATTGTTGTGCTTGTCCTGGTGTTCATCACGCTCCTCGTCTTCCATGGCCGCCACGCGTTGTTGTTCCGCTTGTCGCTTCCAGACGTAGTGCTCACGACACTCGTCGTCTTTCGTGGCCACCACGCGTGTTTGCCTTGCCTCACGTCTTCGAGGCAGCATACGTTCGTGGTCTGCACCGCGTTCCGCTGCGTAGCGAAGGCGCTCCTGTGCCGCGCTACGCTTCTTTCGGGCCTGGGTGTCCTCGGCGATGAGTGCACGCTTTGGATCCATTTTGCTGGCGCGTGTTTGTGCTCCTTCTGCATACGTGGCCAGCGCGCTGTTGAGACGCCAGCACCAAGCGCTCTCTTCAGGCTACGGAGGATTGCATGTTTACACTATCACAAGCCCAGCACACGGACCTCCACAGTCCAGCACCAGCATTTTTGTGGCATAGGAAATAAAGCCTAGAACGTGCCATGTGCACAAATTGTGAAACGCTGCCGTGGCGGCGCCGGCTGGGATGCGTGCAGGCGAGCGCCATCTGGTGGCTGTTGCAAGAAACCCAGCTGCACGCGCGAGTCAGTTCACAGCAGCAGCGCCCTGAAAGTTGGGAGAAGAGGCAAAGAAAGCTTCGATTTAACATATACACTGTAAATGTATATGTGTGTGGGCACATACCCATGCAGTCGCACATACTCAGTGACACTCGGTATGTGGATCTTTATAAATCCGCAGGCGCTTTGGGCGTAGTGAGCGCCATGTGCGTGTTAAGCGCGTTCTGGGAGTAACCCTAGCCGAGCAAGACTGCACTCGAGCGGACCTGCTCACTATTACAAGTTTAGCTGTTTTTAAAGCGAAGTTCTTCAGCGCCCGTTCCTGGGTTGAGCGACGACGTCTCTCGGCGTAACCGCGCGAACGCGCTCGTGCCACTGCTCGCGCGTTCGTCGTCGTCTTCTTCTACAGCTGGCTCCGATGCCGCTCATCATGCCAGCGTTCCCATACTACTCTTCTCTCTGCGAAGGCGCTGACGGCACTGGCCCACTGCCAGTCGGTGCGGTGATTTCGGTTTCATATTGTTTGCCTCAATAAATCGCGTACATGTCTCTCTCAAATTCTTTGCCTCAATAAATCGCGCAACTAAAATACGTATACAACTGCGCTCTAATTTCGCATTAGTTAGTATTGTGACCGTCGATGACTTTTTTTTCGACGGAAATTAATCATAATGTATGCCAAAATGTGTGTCCTTATTTCAACAGACCGGCAGAAGCGGTTCGTATGTACATGTCCTTCATTCAAAATTAAGATGTCATCGCGTAGATATCGAGGAAGGTAACGTCATCCGCCCGTGTCAATCGTTTTCGTGTTTCGCGAAAGAGGGCAAGCACCCGTTACAGAAAACTGGATTGAACTCTCTAATAATGCTTCGCATTAAAAGATCGCGTGGCGTAATGGCCTTGCACCAGGAAGCAGCTGCAGCTGATTTTCCCGTTATGGGGAAAAAATAGACAGCCACCAAACTGTATATAGTGCACAGTTCTAATTTTCACTTGACTACAAGGCTCACCTATTCTTTTTTTTTCATTTTCCTACTCGCGTTTGACCAATGCAGCGTAACCTATTATTTTCCAAGGCGAAAAGAGTTATTGAATGGACTCGACACGTTGCAGTTGACATCGGTGCCGTTGCTCAATAGCTGTCGTGAGAAAATTTGGCCATTTATTAGAGCGCTCCCGCTGTCATACGCTGGGTTAACCGCACTTGTTAATTTTTCGCCTGAGTGCCTGTTAATTGGTCGTAAATAATGTTTTGACAAGAACGGCATCTTACATACCTGCAGAATCGCCAGCCTTCCTACACATACTTGCGCTGTCGAGCGTAACCGCCAAGCACCGTTGCCTAAAGGTCTCGATCGAGTTTATGCATGTCACTTCGACGACTTATGACCGCTCTTCTGACGTGTATTCTTCGGATTATCTTCCCATTTATTTCACCCACTACGGACGCTTTTATTGCTGCATGTTATAGAGTACAAGTAATATCACGAGGCTTTGTAGACCGGCGTTCCTCTATTCGAACTACAGGAGGTATACAAGGGACAACGATAGAGCTGCGATGCCTCCCACTAAAATAATTCATTGTACCAGTACATTATTTGGGTTAACTATTTTACTATTTCGGAAAAAGAAGTATTACGGAAAAGGTAATGCACTGATCCATATTTATTTTAGCGGCAACAACATTTCGCTGAAGCAGTCACTTTGCATGGTGCACAGGTCTCCAGCAGTCATAAATGTATACGTCTGTGACGGATGCTGGGTTGCGTCAGTTGAGCTGCTGAACACATGAGAAGTGTTAAGAAAAAGTGTAAATATTATTGTCATAATTTTAAGTAAGATCGACGTAGGGCCGCAGTGAATCGTTGTGGCGGCAGGGCAACAAGTGTTTCGAGGACTGTCGATAAAAGCAGCATCGCAATGATTAGGCCATATAACTAATTTTCTTCAACGAAAGATAAATTCTAGGGATTTACGTACCAAAACCACGATGTGATTATGAGGTATTTGGAGACTCCAGATTAATTTTGACCACCTGGAGTTCTTTAACGTGCACACAATGCACGGTACACGGGCGTTCTTGCACTCAGCCCTGATAAGAATGCGATCGCCACGGCCGTGATCGAATCCTGGACCTAGAGATCAGCACAGAAACGCCATAGCCACTAAGCTACCGTGAGGAGACGGGAGGGTTATTCATTTTGTATTTTATACTGATATTCATCGGAAGGTCTTATAAGTTTAACTGCTACGAGCGGGAAAGTGGTTATGCAAGAAAGAGTCCTTGGTTTATATTTCAAGAGTGTAATGCTGCTGTCATACATGCAAACATTCCAAATACTCTTTTGCATTTTAAAAACCACGCAAGTGGATGCTATCTACAACTTTACTTCGAAAGGTAACAACAGAGTACATTTTATAATATTGCCCGATTCGATATCAGAAATGCTGAGTTGTTATTTCATTAGAAAATTCCACCGAGGCCAGTCTGTAAAACTTTTCTTTCTATCTTGGGAAAGTTGGTCGCAGCATCGCTCATTGCATCATGTATATGAAAAAAAGAACAATTAACGAAGAGGTAATGAGAGCACCTCAGCAATGCTGTATTTTCCCACCACATTTACTCTTCCAGCTAGTTTTATAGCTAGCCTAGCAAGTGAATATTAAGGATTGCGTGTATTGAAAACTACAATCCTTGAGGAAACGTTAAAGCATCTGTAGCCATGCTTTGTTTCAATTATTATCTACGACTAAACCTTTGTGCGACCGAGTATAGCGACAAAAATAGCGCCATCAGCAGAAACACCAGGAAGAATAAAGCAATAATAGTTCACGCAAGTGAGCAATACACCTGAATGGTTACCGCGTACATAGAATACGTTCTACTCATTCTTTGAGATTTGTTATCTGGATCTTTCTCTCCTCTTTCCTCGCCTTCTTCCCATCTTCAATTTATATGTTTGTATCTCCTCCTTTCTAAGGAGTAGGTAGGCGTTGTGCCCCTTCCGGCGGTAGTTGCCAGCCTGCTACTCGCTTTCACTTTCCTGTCAAATGTATACGTTTTCAAATCAAATAATAATAATAAAATATTCGTTGCTTTTATGCTCCACACTTTCCTCGGCCTTTGAAACACGAATATTGCCCTGAGCGTACTCCTACCGTAATACACCAGCAGACTGAATACGTTGCAGAGACTGCGAACGAGAAAGAATAGTCCAAAGCCGTTTAGATTGCTCTGATCAATCAGATGGCGTTCGATCGCAAAGGTAGCACTTCTTCGTAATCATTTCACCGCCTGCTCAAGCAATTGGTTCTCCATCTAGTCGAGTTTTACAAAGACTGTTCAACTTTCTGATTTCCTATCTCCAAAGCTAACTGAAAAGCGAGATAATATGGATGGTCAGGTGAGCTTTGAGGTTTTGCTCCCCGGTTTCTAAACCAAACGAGATACTTTAACCCACTATGCTTTTGTCGGGCGAAGTGCATAACTAGGCCTATTGTTCCATAATCTAATTCAGTCTAGTCCTTCCGAGTGTGTCGCTCCTACCGGAAGTGAATGGAAATGTGGCTCTCCTGCTCACGAATGAGCTTCATTAAATTCGCCCATGAAGGTTTGGCGCCGGTTAATAGAATATGCTACTATACAGAACAGGTTTCTGCGAAGGGCACGGCTCTGCATGTTAGAGTTTTCAGACAGGACATTCAAGAACTGCCTTGAGGGTGTTTAGGCATCGGACGCAATTTTTGGGGGCGGGCAGATTAAGCATATAGTATGCAGGAACCTCGTTACCAATGCGTGGAAACAAAGCATTTGTTGGCTCCGGCCGGTGAAACTCTAGCGAAGACAAACGGCTGGGCGCGAAAAAAAAAAAAAAACTAATGATACATGGCTAAGTTTTTTCCAGCATAGTCTACCTGCTGTAAACTCTGTAGGGTGTCTGCACAAACAGCGTCGACCGGGCATTGGGCTATGTTAGTGCACTCCGTAACGGGGAGAAGCACGCGCATCCTGGGCGAGTGCGCGTCGAATAAATGGTGTGAAGCGCTGTCGTCGGCTGCAGCAACCGTTCCAAGGTAAAAGAAGATAAGCTAAAGGATATGCGGATCCCGCGCACTGTGGGAATCGATGTAAGCGAATATTTCTGTGCTGTTTGCTTTGATAGACGGTAATTAGTGGTAATGTTGAAGGCGAATGTTTTATTTCTTCAACGTTTAGTCCAACACGAGAGTGGTGAGTTGATGTTAAACGTTACCTTGCGTGCTCCACTGCTGTTTGTCTGCGTAGTACGCAGAATACACAGGGGTAGGTGTTTGCTTGAGGCGTTGTTGTGCGCCATACTGCATGCCATCCGAGAGGGTTGATCATATTCATAGCCTCACATGGCGCATCGCATCGTGGCAGAAGTATTAAACTTTAGTTGAATTGTAGGGCGGTACGAGCCGAAACCACAATCGGATTATGAGGCACGCCGTAGTGGCGGACTCCGGATTAAATTTTGACACTGTGGTGTTCTTTAACGTTTCCCTAAATGTAAGCGCACGGGCGTTTATTTATTTCACCCCCGTCAAATTGCGGCTGCCGTGGTCGTGATCAAACCCGCGACCTCGGGCAATGCCATAGCCACAAAGCTACCGCGGCGGGCACAGAAGTGTTGATTTGACGCTTGACCGATTTGGTAGTTTCGCCTAGACCGTATACGGTGCGCTTTAATGCGGTTCTGCTTCTGCACGTCCTGCGTAAGTTGACGCCTTGACAAATTCGCATGGTGTTTATTTTTAGAAATAGCAGAAACGTACAATACCGTACATTGAACCTAAATTTATCCCGTCGTCCCGCAACTTCTGTCGTGTCTATAGTAGTAGCGTTTGTTTGCCTTCTCACATAATCATCATCGTCATCATCATCAAGCAGCAGCAGCAGCAGCAGCGGAAAATTCGAAGGAAGAGGTAAAGAAAGCTTCGCTTTCAAACGAAGTATAATAGAAATTTACGTTTTTTTAGCATTTATCAAGGTGTGCACACGCGTGTGTGATAAAAGTGGAGATCTTTCAGAACAGCGACGACGCGATGCATTTCCCGCGTATCAACATGCGCGGATCAACTTGCTGTGAATCTTTACACAAACAGGGTTTGTCCTCGGCATGTTATAGCAGGCATGTACAGTTACCCGATTCCTTAACAGTGCGGCGCGAGCGTCGACTAGCTGGCCGGTGAGCGCCTTGTAATGGCACGTACACACTAGCGGCAAAACGCGCGCGGCGCGCCGCCGGCGGCAAGACGCGCGCCGCGAAAGCAGCCGCGAAACGGGTTTTTCTTGCCGCGGCATGGATCGCTCCTGGACCGATTTCTTGCGGTTTGCCGCGTGCCGCGGATGAAGGAGACCAATGAGAGCGGCTCGCTTCCGTGACGTGCGCGCGGGAAACTGGTGCCATACGGACCCGCCCGACCGCTTGTTTCTAGTTTCGCACTATCATCTGCACGCGTCACCTCCCGGATAGTTCGAGAAGGGGAGAGGAGTCTAGTCTGTCACGTGATTGCCGCAGCGGCGCGCCGCCGGTTGGTGTGGCCGCTCTGCCGCTGCTGCGTTTTGCCGCCGGCGGAGCGCCGCGCGCGTTTTGCCGCTAGTGTGTACGTGCCATAACAGCGTGAAGCGACCAGTTCAGCAGGAACTTGTTGATATCTTGCTGGTCTCTCTTGATCTTGCCGATTACTTCGCTTCGCGCTGTTAGAAGGCGTTCACTGGCCGGCCATTCGACGCTCGCGCGGTACTGTTAAAGAGTCGGGTGACTGTACGTAAACCATCGGTTCACGTACAACATAACCACGGCAAACATAGGAGCGTTGCCATTTAAATTATTTCAAATTGATAATAGAAAATTTGCGCTAAGAAATAGGATGAAGTGGCAAGAGAAAGATAAGAGGGGAAAGGGTGGGGAGTGGGGGAGTGACACGCCGAGTAGCCGCACCGGGTGCTGGTAAGCAAGTGACGTCACTGCGCGCAGATCCAACGTAATGTTGGCATCTAAATGACGTGAAGCTTGTTTGAGCTAGCAAGATATTAGCTGTAGCGGATGACATGGTCACAAGCCTCGTCACCTGTCATCTTTTAGCTGTCTGCGAGATGAGGATGATGCGTCATCCTTGTCGAATAAAAAATGTTGGGGAGAGGTGTAGGTACAGTACGACGTATATCTAAGTGTGCTTAAGGCATCGCACTCCTTTTCTCTTAGTGGCACATTCATTCTGGAGGATTGACCAAAAATGGGCTCATGCCCAGTGGCACACAGCCAGATGCACATACACAATGCTAAAGTTGTCTCTTCGCACGTCCAGTGGCCCATAGCCATGTGGCACAAGTTGCCTGTTATAGGCCAAAGAGCCGCCAGCAACAAGTTTCCTATGCGGGTTTCCTAGCGACTCAACTTGGTTATAGTATACAGGGTATTTTTCTTTAATAGCGCAGCTGTTTAAGCCAGCCGTAATTTGTGGTGCGTAGCCGTGGTAGCCATGGCAACACAAAAAAAGGTGAGGAGGAGACCGCGTGCGCATGCACGTGGTCTCCTCCTCGCCAGCCGCCTGCCTTCCCGACCCCTGCCTCTCTTCTCTCCGCGGTGTGCCGAGTCAGGCAAAAAAAAAAAAAAAAAGAAGCGAAAGCTTGCACTAGGCCGCGCAAAGCTCAAGACACAGCGAAGATGGCCGATTCATATCGAGCGGCTAGCCTCCAACGCGTTCGGTGTCGGCAAGCAGCAGCGTTCTTGGCACTGTACCAAGCTTGGTCAGCCTGCCAGGGTTTGTGGCATGCCAGGAACGCTGTTGCTCGTAGGCGCCCACGCGTCCAGCGCTAGTCACGCGACATGTCGCGAAAGGGAAGGTACCTTCGAAAGTGATCGCTCGAGAGTACCTTCCTACATGCGTAGTTAAGCTAAACCTAGTTAAGGCCTAGGAGCAACCAAGTTCATACCTAGCAGTAGCTGCCAGTAAGCTTCGCTGTTCCTAAGCTTTGCGCGACCGAGTGCAAACCTGCCTGATTTTTTTGTTTTTTTACCATACAAATTCTTTATAAAAGTAACGTGTCGCTTTTTCAGACGAGTTCCTAGGCGAGTTCCTAGACTTTGCCGCCAATAGCGTGAGCGTCAGAAGACTAATTGCCAAAAATGTATTACATTTTTTATTAGTGCTTGGAGGCAGTTGTCTAAATGGTAACTTTGGAGGCAGTGACATTTTCCCGCATACCCATCTTTAAGGTATCTTGAAAATGGCACCGAATTCGAAATATTCATCATCACATTACAAAGCTCCATCGGGACGATGTCGAGACTGAGTGCTTCCCGCTGTGCGTCAGACGGCAACGCCCCGTAAAGAAGTGTGCGGTGAAGTTTGAATGATAGCATTCCATGGCAAATCCTGACCCGTCACAAAGCCACACATGCTTGCCAAGAAAAGCGTGCAGTATCAGTGGCTGCCGTGACTGGCTGAGTATTTCGGTTTCCAACTTGCTCACGCTTGTCGTCACGGGGTGTTTCGGTCTGGTATGATAGCGGGGCCACGTTTTCTGCGGTACCGCAACGCTCGCTTTCGATATTTCCTGGATTTATCACTGAAATTCGATGACAAATATCTCGAATTTGGTGTCACTTTCAATATATTTAATGAATGAGGGTGCATTAAATTGTAACCGCCTTCAATTTGGCGATTTAAGCAACTAAGACTAAGACGCTAATAAAAAAGTTAATCATGAATTTTTGTTAGCCCTCTGCAGCTCACGTTATTAGCGGCAAAGTATGTCCACCTCGTCTAGGAACTGCAAACATACTGCATATCCACAAATATATCCGACAAAAAAAAAAACGACGACGAACGCCAAACCCCAGACAAGGCGCAAAGGAACCCTTGCTTTAAAATGTAGGCGATAGTTCTAAATGCCACGTCAATTTTTCAATACTAAGGCACGAGCGTACACTAGGAAGCATAAGTTAGGTAACAAAGAACAAAGTGGTCATCTAGCCAAGAATCGTGATGATTCAGCTGTCAATTTGGATAAAATAATGGAATTGGAACTATAATCATAGAACTGAGCACGCGCATGCGTGCGTGCATGCATGTGGGCAGCCATCCGCCTCGCTCATCGCATCTCGAATTCAAACATCGTAATCCGCCCCTTCTCAACCCTCTTTCATCATGTCAGTCACTGCGCATGCATGCATGCATACACACACGCGCGCGCGCACGTTGGCACACACCCTGGCGTCATCTTTAAGTGGTTGAGCTCTCATGGCAGTGTTAACACAATATGTTTATATCATGGTCGACGAAATTCGACAACGCGGTGCCCTAGTTCAACTAGTGTATTCTCAAACATTTATCCTCTGAATGTGTGCAGGCGGAGTCATCAGCAGAAAGGAGCAGCGACTAATGTGTCATGGAATAAATAGAAACACAGATTAAGGTTTTCCAGGCATCACGTCTCTTCGTAATATTTACTAGCAATAGAGAAGCATTGAATTCTACACTGCACGATATAGCTTTAAGGCTACTCGGCGAGCCCAGTCGCTTTCGCGGTTCCGGCCTAGAGACAGCTGCTGCGCTGCGCCGATTTAACCGCTCTTATCGGTGCATTTTTAACTGGCAAGGCCACTGGCCCACACGTGGCCATGCATTCTGCTCTTGCGTAAAAGAACACGCAGCGCCTCGTACACTACGTGCGAGCACGTGGATGACGAGCGGAAGGGTCGAGACCAGAGTTGCAAAGCTAGCTGAAAAGAGCCACGACGGTGAGCCAGATGAAAGCGCATTCGTGAGCTCTGAAAGGTACTGCAAGAGCTAGAGGAATAGCTTATTGATGCGTGCTAAGTTACGAAGAGAGTTATCCTCAGAGCTCGTCTGCGAAATATAATTGTTTTCTCGTGTTCTTCAGAAGGAACTGCTGCTTGATGAAGATACCCCTCAGAACGGCTTAGTTTGCGTGATAATAGAGTTAGCAGTAGTATTCAGAGTTAACGCGGCTTCCCAAAAGGAAAGGCGCTTATCAAACACATTACTGTTCTTGCTGTCGAGGTTGCTAACATATCAAGTACAAACTATACGTTATGGTCAGAAGAAGCTATCTTTTAGCCTTTATTTAGCAACTTTACACAGCCCATACTGCTTCTATATTACGTCGGTGAAAGACTTCTTTCCGTATTCCTTTTACATATGCCGCATGGCGCTTACATTCCGACCAATGTGTTAATTTGGAATTCATTGCAAGTGAATGCTAAGCAACTGGAGCTCACTCGCGTACAAAGAGGAAAACATATTTTTCTCGTCGTGCTTATTATAATGCACGGCTCCACTGTCTGAATATAACAATATCAACAATGTTTAGATTCACTTCTAAGCAGTAATGAAAAAGAACTTTTCATAGTAATTCCGTCATCGCGACTAATACCGGCATATAGTATCTGTTCAGACAAGCTACCTCATTTACACGCCATATCTCGCGTTTCATTGAAATTCGCAATGCGTGACTTCGTTTTTTATTTTACGGGAAATTTAGCGTGATAGTTGCCTCTTATAATTCGTTTCATTTCAACCTCACTCGACCTTTTTGCCATCTCGTCGCGGCTCATGTTTTAAACACCTTCACCGTTCACAACCTCGTCCCGCACGTCATCACCGTGTTGCCGCGGTCGTATACATCAAGCGAAACCTATCGTCGGTCCTTTTTCACTGACATTCGGCTCATACGTAAATTACATTGACGACCCTGAGTGTCATGCCCTCTGAAACATGGACACACTAAGTGCACCGGCGTAACCCTTCCCTCTCAAGTGCATGAGAAACGCTAAGCTGATGATTGCGTCGTTGTCACCTCCGTTACATCAGTAAGTCTTCATTTGGGGCTGAGGATATGCATCATGAAGGACTCATTCTTGAGCTGCTGTTCCCGAAGCATTCCTTTCCGTTGTGCAGCGTCAGTAAGCTTTCGGTGCCCTCCATCAAACTGCCCTTCAAGGCGTTCACACAACACAATGCCAGTGCTTAATTTAGGCAAAGATAAGTGCTTACACCGTGAACGGTTGTGTGTCTGCCCAGCGGGGAGCACATTCTAAATGTGCGGTAATTAAGCTGGCTCGTGAGATATGTATACTGTAGATGAAAAAAAAAGATTAGCTCACACACTTGCACACAGACATATTCCCACACAGAAAGCACGCAGCGTACTGGGCGGATTAGAATTGATGCCTACGTCAACATGGGTAATAAACAAAATGAATAAATAATGGTGAAAGGTGAAAGCTCTAGCAAATAGTAGATATTCTCATGCAACATGTTTAGAAAATTCGGAGTGGTTGATCTAGCGTCTAGAACCTCGCAGAAGAATTGATATGTTGGATTACCTTGACAATATCTTGACTGTCGGCGCTATACCTATTTCTCTCAGTACTCGATAAGCCGTTGTTCATGAAAAACGAAAACAAACCAGAGTATTATAGTCTTTCTTCAACGTTCCCAGATGAAGAAGCAACAAAGAAACAAAACAAAAATACAGCAGGTTATGGTTATGGCCAACGATAGGGAAAGTCTACCACCTGTACCATCGGAAAAAATATATGTAGGGACACTGTTTAAAAAGAACGTCCTACATCAAAATATTTGCGTCATTATGTTACATTCGCATGATCAGGTTAAAAAAATTAAATTCTGGGGTTTTACGTGCCAAAACCACGATATGATTATGAGGCACGCCGTAGAAGGGGGGCGGGGGGGGGGGGGTGACTCCGCAACAATTATGACCACCCGGGGTCCCTTAACGCGCACCCAATGCAAGGTAAACTGTCGGTTTTGCATTTCGCCCCCATCAAAATGCAAGCCACCATGACCGGGATTTGATCCGCGCCCTCTGGGTGTGATCACGTTATATTTGCATGAACATTGCACTGCATTTAGGTCATTAGCGTTACATTTGCGCAACATTGTAAAGCACTTGCTTCACTGGCGTTAAGTTTGCATGACATTTGCTTTAACATTTGTGTTACCATAAAAGAAAGCTTGGATGATCACCAATTCCAACATAAGCGTGAGATACGCTAAATGTTAATACTATTTGCTTTGAAAACATGCATTTCACACCAAAAAAGAAAGGAGGGAGCTTTGGTAACTGCCACAGGAGGGGCCACAGCACCTTCTCACTTTCCAGGCAGGAAGTGATAATAACAGAGAAATGAAAGATAGGACGCAAGAAATGAAAGATAAGAGCGAGGATATCACCTACCATGCATATCAGCTGGAGGGTGTTAAGGTGGTGTGCTTACAATTCTACATCAAGATAATGTCTGCATAATGCTAGTCTTCGTAATATGTGCACTGATAGAAGAGAGTATAAAAACACGGCTAGTTACACTTCCGTCGTTCCGCTAAAAAAGGGCACGTGTACTCCGCAGCTCGACAAAAAAACGGTGCGGTAAGACGAATACTTTTACCAAAGGAACCAATCTGAAAGGTTTATAACAGCTCAGGTTCATGCAAAGCGCATGCAAATCGCGCCGTTTCAAATTGCTAAGCGACGAATGCTCGAGATTCGTTCCCTAGAAGCGCCTAATCTGCATTATTTCACGGTGTCCCCGTGCATCGGTAATCGAGTCGCATCTCCGAGGGAAGGCCTTCTTGTTTCATACCCGAGTGAACAACATTTTCTGAAATCCACGTGTCGACGGAGCTTGAGACGCGGATATGGTTGAACGCAGATCTCGGATGACTGAAAGAAAAGTCCTTACTGAAACAGGGACAGAAATTTCGAGTGAAGCGAGTGCAATATAAACGATTGTTTTCGTAGAAACAGGAGATGTGACCAGGAATTACTGCAACAACGCTAACTGGAAGAGGATGCGAAATACGCATATGCAGATCTAAAGTCCCTAGATAATTTTTGCTTTCTTTAAGTAGCGACAAGCTTTGAAGCACCGCCGACGAATCTCATTGGGCGGCGCTCATTCCGGCAGCCATGTTCTTCCTAACGCTGTTCCCCCGCAATCATTTGCACGCTGCTGCGAGCAGCGTAGATAGCGGCGGCCGTTGATGGTCGCATGCTATCTAGGAAGATAATGGCGGCCGACGGAGTACATGTCGCTACTTAAAAAAGACCAGGAAATCTAGGGACTTTATGGAGATCGATTGATCGTATGAATATCACCTTTCCGCTTAGCATGCACGCTGTCAAACTGCCATTCTTTAAAACAGTTCATGGTGTTTCCTCCTTAGAATTCATTTCATAACGTTGAATTTGCTTTTTCCACGTCATGCAAGTGCCAATTTATTCTCTACTTCTTTATCGATCGTCAGCATTATGTGGTGGCCTCATGCCTGGTATGCACGAGGAAAATGAATATTGTGTGTATTTGACTTTACCAATTTGTAGAGGTCTACGATTATTCGAAACTTCGAAGATGAATTGAATAGGGTTCGCTCTCTGCATTCACTATTTGAAATTGTAGAATATTCTGTTCTAATATAAGGAATAACAACATTTATTGGAGTCTCGAAGCCAAGAGATGCCGATGAAAGTGAGATATACATCTGTTCTTAAACGAAAGCTGCAGTTGTTGCGCAGTTGCTCAGGAAACATTTTCTCATTTCTAAGAAAAGCACTATTATTATTGAGCGGAAGGTACTACTAAACAAAAATTTCCAATCATTCGATAATAAAGCCTCGCTTTTAGGCAGCCTACATGCTAATGAGTTGTCACAATTTAGGCGCAGCAATTTATTATTTGGACAGTTTGACCATCCTTGCAACCCTTGCTATGGTCTGTACTATAGTATCGTGCTTCGTACGTTCAGTGACACAACGCTCTACGTGCATGTGGTGACGTGCTGTTTTAGAGCTCAGCTCTTAGGCGCACGTTCCTACGGCGAGCGTCGTCGAAGTCGGTGGCGTAACCGAGCGAACAAGCACAGCGAAAGATGGAAGAGTGAACGAAAGAGCGGCCCCTTCAGTTAGTCCTCGCGTGAAACTGGGGTTATGCGGACCCACCCGACCACTCGATGCGTACTCGTATCTGATTTTAGCTCAAGTCCCTAGACTTTCTCATCAAAAATCAGAAATGCCGGACCGCTTAGCCGGACCGCTCGTTTCGTACTATCGTCTGCACGCTTCAGCTCTCGCTCGCGCTTGTTTGGTTAGCTTAGTTTGGCCTCGTTCACGCTTGTCTCGATTGTCATGGTTTGCGGTTGTTTTTCTCAATGATTAGTCTAAACCGGGATGTCCTGATGGAAAAGGTTTTCAGAGACAGTGCGCCATATCCGATTCTGTACGACATGACGGACCCTGAATACAAGGACGCGGAGGCGACATCCAGTACCTCATTCTCTTTGACTTTGGAACGCGGCGACGCCGCAGCAGAAGAGTCCACACCTACATGATTATCATCAGTGGCAACGACGTTGTCATCCTCATAAGACATCACTCTCGTTAAGAACGAAGGACGAAGAACGCAAACACCGCGCCGACCTGTCAGCAGACGAAGAAAAAAGCACGCGACAGCTCCCATCTACAAAGAGACGGCGATGTTTTCATGCTGTCACGTGATTGCCGCAGCGGCTTGCCGCCAGTTGGTGTGGCCTCTCTGCCGCAGCTGCATTTTTATGCCGGCGGCGCGCCGCGCCCATTTTACCGCTAGTGTGTATGGAGCTTTTTGTGGCGACGATCGCTCCGAGATAGCGTCACAGTCGCGCGCGTCGCCTGTTCATCGATAACGCCATCGATAGGGTATGCTGCGAGTGCGTCAAAACAAAGCTCTACGTGAGCGGAGGTCTGTCTGCGGCGGCTGCTCTGAATGGCGGCCACGCGTCACCCGCGCACTGCCTCTCACGATCTCTCGATTAGCGAGTCAGTCGCGTCACACTTCGCTCCGTTTGCAACGTGCCGCACGAGACAGATTGTCCGCGCCAGCCAATATATCGCGAAATGAAAACACGCATAGAACTGCGCTCAAATTTCGCACTATGGAGTATCGTAGTCGTTGGTGAAATTTTTATGTTTCATTATTGTCATTGTCATGGTGCGCCAGATAACTGAAAGCAGATTTTAATTTACAAGCACGTCAGTCGACTGGAGGTCGCGTTGTGAACTGGTATTGCGCTGCACGTAACAAATACTGCAAATACGCTTTGATTTGTTTTTTTTTTGTTTTCTATGAAACACTCCATGAGATATTCATGTCACTTAGTTTAGAATGGAGAAAATATGCGATATTCCATTCGATATTCGGAGGTCGTCCTTCTGGAATGTTCATATTCGATTCATTTAGTAAATTTTACTTTTCGAACACCCCTAAAGACTTGTGATTTGCAGATGCACGTGAACGCACTTCTATATCCATTAAGAAAAGTCGCAGTTTCAGCCGAAAGGCGAAGCATCGATTGCGATCGCAAATTAGCAGACAGCTATACAAAGTAAGGATAGTAGATTTATCGGTCGTATAAACTTGTAAACTTTCGCTTACTAATTAAATGAACAAGTATCATGTCACGCGCGCCCATGCTAGCATGAACACACGTCACTCGATTACAGCGCACAATCACTGTCAAAACGCTGGAGTGGTGAAGCGCGGGAGCAGCAGCGAGCGAATTGACTTTCGTGCTGCCTCTCGCTTCAACGCGAACTAAGCGGCGTGAATACAGCTCGCACGAAGCTATGGGTATTCGGCGAACTCTGACCCCATCGCAGATCACTTTCAAGATATGACCTGCGAGGTGGGGAGAAGCAGAAGCACCCAACACTCCCCCCCCCCCCCCTCCCTCCCCCACTCCCGGTCCCTTGCGCATGAGGGAAGACGGCGCGCTGCCTCCCGCTTTCCTTCCTTGTGCGCGCAAGATTGATCCACCATTGTCAGCCTCACCCTCGCACATATGGCATGCGGCGTGCGGCGATCACCCTTGGACCATATACGGAGCCTCATGGCGAAGCCGACGCCGACGACCGCAGAAATGCGCCTGGAGTGTCCATAATAATTGCTATCGCAATAAAATTTGAAGAGAAAGCAAGAAAGTACAGAAAGAGTGAACACTGCTTACGTGCAGTAAGTCATGAATTCATAATCAGCCGCAACCATGCGAACGTCGTTTGAGTTAAAGAACATTTAGGTTGGCGCCAAGTTAAATTTCTGGTATTATCTCATTAGGCAGCAGCAATTTAAATAAAATGATTGCATTTAAAACTGTTGTATAAGTTCTAGTGACTGTGCTGTAGATATTGTGTTTTAAATCTTGTATGGTTTTACAAAAAACTGAGAAGAATGAAAATGTGAGCACGAAATTTACAACTCAGCAACTTCTCACTGAGGGCAGTTACCGCGCGGTTTTGTGAACTGCATGCATTGGAGCTTACGAAGCGGACAAACATACTGGTTTACGGCTTACATGAAATCATTACAGTGCGTACTTGAATTCAGCAAAAATATAGTTGCTAAATTGAGTTCCACAAGATCAACATACCATTAATCAACAAATTTCACGAAGGGCCGCCAGGATTCACTAGCTTCTGGCTTAAACATCTATCGTCTGCCTAGGCTAGCAAGGTGTGGAGAAGACGTGCTATACCGGTAGTGGCTTAGTTCCTTGCTTACCATGCAAGTCATGGCGGTCTCTTCCTGGACAGGCCCAATAGTCCTACTTGTGGCACTTGCAGCTGTGACGAAACAATTGCACATAATTTATGCATCTGGCCACGTACCAATAAGGAGAGGTAGATGCTGTGTATCACGCTAGATATACTGGACAGCCTGCTGCTGAGAGAACAAAATATACTACAACAGTGGTCAAAATGGAAGGATGTGCCAAAGGCAGCTTGAGCGCTAGTTCGCTACCTACAGTGAGCCTGCGAGATAGATTGAGATAGTGACTCCTGCCGATTGAGAATCTTGTACGCTGATTGATGTTTCTCTACTGACATTTTTCAATCCTTTATCTCTTTATATCTCTTATTATCTGCCTCCCTTGCAGGGTATCAAGCCGGACTCTCTTCTGATTCACTTCCCCGCCTTTCCTCTCTTTCTATTAAAACGAATGTCTTTCTTTGACTATACCGTAGGCACAACGCAAAGTCGACATAAGCATTTATATGGTAACCCAGATGGAACGCTCGTTTACGTATCTTCCCAATGTGTTATGTGAAATGCTGCGGCAAGTTTTGCCGTTGATCTGTGGTAAAGTTCATTCAGGAGTTGGTACGCTGGAAAAGTAGATGAAGTAATAGTAGGTACTGGTATATTGCCAAAGTCAGGATATTGTTACGAGGAGTATTTGATCGGCAATAGCTAGGTTGGTAGTTGTCAAACTACACAGAACAAAAAAAAAGTTACTGGTCTGCACGGCACACGCAGCACAGTCGCAGCGTAAGCTGGTGGAGCGGCTCAAGAGTAGCTCCAATTTCGGCACCACGCACAACAGGCTCTTCGCAAAGTCTCTTCGCCTCGTTTTGACGAGAACGATCTGAACTGTCCGCCCGGCGTCGACGGCGAGCTGCGGCTTGTAATGCTCTCTGCACAGCAGTCTAGTGAGCCCGATGATGCCTGGTTGTAGCCGTGCACGTAGCTCTACGATTCGCTTCTTCAGCAGCGGTACGTACCTTGCGAGGAGACGCCATAACGTGTACCGAGAGATATCCAGAATACGTGGCGCACATCTCCATCGGCATCGCGTTGATTGCGCGCCCGCTCTGAATCGCATCTCGTCGTCTGCGCCTGCGCATGCTGCGTTTGCAGGCGCCTTAACTATAGATGGCGCCACCATACTGGCGGGAGCTCGGGTCGTCTGCGCCTGCGCGCCTGCCTAGGGCGCGTTTATAGGGCATTCTTCCGCTGCCTGATAGCAAGCGCTTGCGTGGCTCAGTGGTGAAGTATCCGACTCCCGCGCAGCAGGCCTGTGTTCGATCCCGGCGGGGACCGGGTACTTCTTTTCGCATTTCCAGTGATAGCGGTAACGGTCACCAGTGGCGGCGGCTGAGCAGGTGGCGGTGGACACCATCACGAACCAAAACGGCTATTGAATGAGCCCATAACAGCTTACCCTCTAATACATAAGCTTCCGCCTAGCTCGAACGTTCAGTCATGCCTAAATTGTTGAAGTCTTCAGTGCTCAACCGTGACAATATTTAACCGAAGGCGTCTGGCAAATGACGAACAGTTCTAAGCACGAGTAGGTTTGTGCATTAACAACGCCAAATGCAAGTTAGTTTCCTCTTTCAGAACGGCTAAGAATGGCTTCAAAAATATACTCGTATATACAAGCTCCGCCATAAAAAAAAGTGTTATTCAGACTTGTGCAAGCCTAGACAAGTACACTCTTATTGGTAGCTATTATCATGCGCGAAAAGACAGGGACGTTCGGTCGCCGCATCTTACACATCGTTTATTCGTGCAGCATTGCCATACATGATGCCGAACTTCAATTATACAAGGTAGTTTTGAAGGGACCAGCCGTTACTCAAATTTTCTCCGAACTTATAGCCACGAAAGCGGGGCTTTCAAAACCTTCAAGTATGACACGTGCGCAATCTGGTACAATTAATTCAGTGTAGGGGTACACATAAGTGCACCGAATGTGGTCGGTGCGTGTCCTAATGGTCTCTCTGTCGTACATAGCTAATTAAGGCAGTTTGTTGGAAGTCGTTAGAGGAACTCGGAACCACCGAACGGCGGGCACTTGTGCCTGTTTCATCGAATACCTTAAAAAAAATTACCAGGAGAAAAAAAAGTATGTACCTCTCCCTCCACCACTTCCATTTTGGACGTCATCATGAAATTGTGATGTGCATATATTTTTTCATTTTACTGCTTCTATGAAATTTGCTTTTTGGTTTTGCGCACGTGGCAGATGAGAATTTAAACTAGAAAGGAATGTGGCTAGCTTCAAACCGTTTTATATTTATTTGTACGGCTATACATTTAATTCTTCAGAACCCTATATGCACACATAACCCATGCCTCATTCCCACTGGTATTTACATTCGGCTCTTCCTGCTGAATGGAAAGAGGTTGAAGCCGCACCTTCTTATCCAAGAGGGGCTGTAAACATAGGCGGAAGGTTCCTTGAAGATCGATTCTAGGAACGAGTCGGATGAAAATCAATAGAAACTGCAAACAGAACTTCTTGCGCCGATGTTTTTAAATGTTGATGGACGTTTACAACTTCTGCATATGTTATTTCTCCGCACTTGTTATGACAGACACGTGCGCAAATATGTGCCCAACCTTAGAATGCCTGTGGAATGGAAGCCCGAGTGAGTGCTGCCAGTGAGGGCTGAAGGGTGTTTTGTTTTGTGATGAGTGAAAAAAAAGTATTGATGATAAAAAATGCAGCCGTCTGTTTCGAGGTTGAACGTGGGTGCTCTTAATTGAAAAACAGTCTACTAACATTTGATAGGTGACGCTAGCGGATGTGTGCTGCACAAAGTTTAGCTGCATTATATCATTCCTAACAAATGGTTCCTTAATCTCACTTGATCACTTAATAAGAAGCCAACAAACAACGACACCAATGAAAACATAGGGGAAATTACTTGCACTGACTAAGTTAATTAAAGAAATAATAATTTATTGGAAATGAAAATGGATGAAGAAAAAAGAAAACTTGCCGCAGGTGGGGAATGATACCACGTCTGCGCATTTGCCGCGGGCATTATAGGACATTATTATTCATTCACTTCGGCTATCGGAGCCTACCGACGCCGCGCCACGTGATGCGGCTGAATTCGAGACTCTGGGTGACCCCAAAGCTTGATGCGAACATAGCGACTGTTTCCACGTCCTGTAGTTCCCTTCACTTCGCTGTACGTCGACAAGAGCAGACAAGCACTGCGGCTCTTTACGCAAGCTGTAAATTATGCAACAACCACTCTCTACGGCCGCACGAAGGGATTTAAGCAAAATTTTGCGGCGATAATTACTTTGTTTGGCCATGCGGAAAACCACCACCGGCAGTGCTGCCTCAACAAATGCAGCAGTGCTGCCTAAACCATGCAGCAGCCCAGTGAAAAATCTTTTCGGGTTGCACTATTTACACGCAAGAAGGAAGTTTTTCGAATTGCGTAAGATGCTTAATGCCTGGTTCTTGTGGTTTAATACGCTGCAAACAAATTATTGTGCTGCGTTAGAGTATAACAAAGGATTGAATGTGGCAAGGCTTCGCGATGTTGCCACATGAAAAGGCGCAGGCACATCCACACAGTAACAACAAAATGTGCGACGCACTACATCGACGTTGTTGTTGAAGTAGTTTACGCATGACTAAAAAATGACAAGTACCGCCTTAAAATGCCATTTTTATTCATCATCAGCTCGTACTCTCTGCTATACAGTTATAACAGACTTGTGCAAGGAATATGTTTACACAGTTGCCAGGTATTTTTCATAGTTCTTCTGGAGCACGGAACATTCATTTACGTGGAAAGCGAAAAGAATTGTTAACGAGTAAACAGTCTGTCAAGTACTTGCGCAATTTCAAGAACGCCCAAAACTGAAGAGGAAGCTCATAGACAACTTCATTTATTTTTTCACAGGACTTGAATGTAGTTTTGTGCTATTTGAGAACGACTGGCCAGTGCGAGCGTCTCTGACTGCGTAATGTGGGCGTCCGTGCGCTCATTGACAGCGTCTTTAGTCCTCCTTTCCCTCTCTCTCTCTCTCTCTCTCTCATCTTCGTACTACATGTTTCTGATCGTACGGTAGCCAAGAAGACGCTTCTCTGCTAAACATCTCTGCTTTCTCCTTCTGGTCAAATTCACGTGAAAAGCAGAACTCCTCCATAAAACCGACCAATGATCTGGTTAGAGTCAAATACCTTGTATTTAGGTAAGAAAGCTACCATATTTCATAAGCAGAACGTTGTTTTTGGGTCTCAGCTCTTTCAGATAAATTTTCGTTACAGCAGTAAATTTCTTTTAAAAATTTAAGCACAATGTTTGCAGCTTCGTAACCTTACACGAAAAACAGACATCGCGATTCTGTAAACTGCACCTATTATATTGTATTTATGGTAAAATACAATGCGCTAATTTCGAGCTTTTGTGAAAGCGTCGAATTTATCCTGTGAGTTTTGCGAAAGTCTTGTTCCCAAATTTTAGTGTGTATAAGAGTGTTGCACTTATATCTGTTTTGTCTGTTATATTTATTTTCTCTATATGCATATGTTACAGGTTGCTAATCACTTTATACTTAGTTGCAGAGGTAAAAATTTGCTGTTCCAGTATAACTCGTTTTTTTCGACCATCAACATCAACAACAGAAATCTAAACAGGCTTTCCGCACAGCATCTGCAGGCGGCAGCTGGTGGATCATATAGGACAAAAGTAATTGAGGTAAGGGCCGAGGAAACAGGAAAAGACCTTGCCAGAGTTTAGTAGCAATTCCATATATACTGCAGTTCACCAGCTGGCGTTACGGCGTTTCCTCGTTAGTAGATGGTAACGATCAAACTGGGCAAGAAAGAGCGTATTTCACTCTATCAGACATTCTTTATACGCCTTGCTGACTTGGCAGAAAGTGGCACATATGAGAATGCCTGAAATATAAAGCTTCCTATCAGTATTTTTTATTTTACTCCGACTAATATTTCGCAGAGGGGAGTGAAAATCGATGTGGGCATACGAATAACGTTTTAGAAAGCTGTTCATTGACAATCACTGATGACAACGAGTTTCTTGATTATTTATATATCTTAAGCTTACAGATCAACTTTTCCGAGCACGAGCAGTCGAGAACACAGTAATGTGAATGTTACATAACTTGTGGTAATGACGTCTTCTTCTATGCTACTTTAGCGAAATAAAATGAAGCTGCCAGTTGCATACGCTCAATGAATACTGTACGAAATATGCTCCGTTGGGAACTGGATAATGACAACCTTGATACGTTATGCCTCGCACTTAACAACGCCCTGCATCTGAGCATCATCTTTAATTTTACGGCGACAGCAATTAAACGAACGCTCGAGACGCGTTTTCGGCGTCGCCGATATAGTACCACCGTGCTTTTCCGAGTGCGACGAGCATACGCGGCCCGCGGGGCCGAGTCTGCCGAAACTACTCGGCCCGCGTGCCCTGTGTTGCAGTTGACGTGATCATTACGGGTGCGAGCATGGAGTTAATTTCCTTCGGACAGGTGTTCAAGGCCGAGCGCATGTGCGAGGACGAGCTGAAAAGGCTGGTGGTTTGATGGGCGCTGTCTACCCGCGTGTCCAGCGTTGGAGGTCACATGATCACATGGCCGCAGATCACATGACCCTTAAACATGGCGCGCGGCCGAGGCCCACGCGCCGTGTTTAAGGGTCATGTGATCTGCGGCGGGTTCCAGTGCAAAGGACGAGCATGTAAGAGCGAGCCAAGAAGGCTACTGTCTTCTAGCCAGCTCCCGATGATCTAGTGCATTCAAGATTGTCAAGTTCAAGATTGTCTTTGGGTTCATAGAAGCACGCTTGTTTCGTTAGTGAGCGAATGTTAACTGTAATTTATACTGTCCATAAAGTTAGGAGTGCCAATTCATGTAATAGTCCAAATAATTACTATTGGCCCTTTTGGCCCAAACTGCGACTTTTCGTCTAACATCATATAGGTGTATCATAGGTGCCTACAATGTGTAGTACATTTTTCGATCAGAGAAGGGCATTATATGCGAGTCAAGAAAATGCAGCTGCCCACGATGTTGCAATGTTGGATGCTAGGTTTGTGGCCCTACTATACAATCGCTGACACTGGTTCATTCTGGAGCGGCTGAAATGTTGGAGGACCTTTAACTCATCGTACTCAAAAATCTGGATTTTATAGGCACCTATAGCAGGGCTAAAAAACCCGATGACAGACCCTTCTGTGGTTGCGATGTGCTATACTTTTTGTCACAATGATACGTGCCAGCAGACCCTACGTAGCATGCAGGATGCATCTAACTGCATTATAATACTTTTCTCAACAAAAATACTAAGAAACTTACTTCAAAGGCACTGATTCTCTCGAAAATACACTAAAGAGAAAAAATTACACTGTTAACGTATTCTCATTTGGAGGATATAGGTTCATGAGTACAGCCAAAAATAAAAAAAAAACAATCTTCTCTCACTTCTGAATTTCGTGTGCAAACCTCAACACCGGTAGATCAATCTGACGTCAATGTATTCAAGATATTTTCTTGTATTTAGGAATTCTTGAGCAGGAATTGTTCCCAAAACTTGTTAGGTCGAGTCTTCTGTTTCGTTAGAATGCAATCTATCCCTTGGTTACCGACAAAAAATTTTGCAAACCCGACGACACGCTATCAAAATCCGTGACCTCACAGCCAGCTGTTGTGAGAATATGATGGTGGCATCGCTACGCTCTTTTCGTTTATGCGTTTTCCTAGGCTTACCAAGCCTTCGCTCAATACAAAAGCGGCCTATTTCCACTGCAGACGCGTAATTTACTGAAACAACTCCATGTGACCCTTTGAGATCCCCTTAGACTGTCTTAGTTTCGGTATCGTCACCACTTAGATTTTGATTCAGCGACTGCATCACGAGGTCTCCCTCAAGAGCTTCTTCAAAGAAACATTAGGCTACCGTTATCGGTACTCGGTACCCAATTGCTTGCTTTTCCTGTACACGACCTCTGTGTCTTTTCTATTTATAAAGCATATAGCTTTTGCCCGTTTATACAGCGTCGCCAGTTATTTCTGAATCGATCGAGCTTCAACTGAAATTTCGCGCGAGCGCCGCTCTATGGAGCAGCAAAGGCAATAAGCATTGGTGGTTTCCGTTCTCGCCATACGCGGCGCTTAATTACTGGCGAACAAGTCGTCGCAAAGGTCACGTTCATGCTCGATAGCAATATCGACGTAAGGGGCGCCGGGTTTGTCTAATTAGAAACAGCCGGCGAAGTCAGCTCCTTCACAGTAGTGTCGTTCGAGGCTCAATCTTCACGGCTGTTTCGCAAGGGTCTTGTTAAAATTTTCGCGACTCGCCGCGGTAGCTCGCCGTAGTGGCTATGTCGTTCTGCTGATAAACACGAGGTTCGGAGTTCAATTCCCAGCCCCGGTGGTCGTATTACGATGGGGACGGAATGCGATAATGCTCGTGCGGCGTGCTTCGGGTGCATGTAAAAGAACCACAGGTCCTCAGAATTCTTGTAAAGCCCTCGACCAATTGCGCAGTTTCGGGACATTAAATCGTGACAATGTAAATGTTTGGGTTAGTTGGTGGTGATGCATAACTGTGCTTACAGCGCAAGGCTTCACGTGGACGAGTGAGTGAGTGAGTGAGTGAGTGAGTGAGTGAGTGAGTGAGTGAGTGAGTGAGTGAGTGAGTGAGTGAGTGAGTGAGTGAAATAACTTTTATTAGAGGTCCGGCGAGGACGCGAACTCGTCGCGCACCCGGCTAGTCCCACGTCGGGACCGGCAGGTCTAGCCCACCGGCCCGGTCGCGGTCACGCCGGACGTGGACGAAAGGAGAGACTATAGCACAGACAGCGCTGTCTGTGCTATTGCCTTGCGCTGTAAGCATAGTTAAGGCTAAATCTTGAACCTAATTTATTTGAAGGTTTCTAAAGGTGGTTGAACATTATTGAACATTATCTTTGTCTTCTGCATATTCATAATGTTCAATAGCCTGGCAAGGGAACAAGAATTCAGGATCGCCCGTCAGCCTCTAGAATCTGTAAAGGAATATGTTTATCTAGGTCAATTACTCACAGGGGACCCTGATCATGAGAAAGAAATTTACAGAAGAATAAAATTGGGTTGGAGTGCATACGGCAGGCATTGCCAAATCCTGACTGGGAGCTTACCACTGTCGTTAAAAAGAAAAGTGTACAATCATTGCATTCTACCGGTGCTAACATACGGGGCAGAAACTTGGAGGTTGACAAAGAAGCTCGAGAACAAGTTAAGGACCGCACAAAGAGCAATGGAACGAAAAATCTTAGGAGTAACGTTAAGAGACAGGAAGAGAGCGGTGTGGATCAGAGAACAAACGGGGGTAGACGATATTCTAGTTGACATTAAGCGGAAGAAATGGAGCTGGGCAGGCCATGTAATACGTAGGATGGATAACCGGTGGACCATTAGGGTTACAGAATGGATACCAAGAGAAGGAAAGCGCAGTCGAGGACGGCAGAAAGTCAGGTGGGATGATGAGGTTAGGAAATTCGCAGGCGCAAGTTGGAATACGCTAGCGCAAGACAGGGGTAATTGGAGATCGCAGGGAGAGGCCTTCGTCCTGCAGTGGACATAAATATAGGCTGATGATGATGATGATGATGATGAAAGGTGGTCAAGCCAACTTCCGTAATTGTTTGTCTAGTACATCAATTGTGTTTTTTGTATTGAAGTGAAAATAACAGAAATATCACCATATAACTTCGCCATGTCTTTTCGTAATAGCTGAGTAACAGCAATATATATGTGAGCAAAAAAAAAAAAAAAACGTCATAGGGCCAAACATCCCCAGCGCCACCTGCATGTGCTTTAGACAACCATACCATAATCTAGAGGACGGCGCCATGCTGTTTTCCCATTTCGTCGCAGATGCGGCTACACAACATACACGCCGTGCGAAAGGGTCAGTTTCCAAGCAACAACTTGAAGAATTTGCCATTGGTATACGCAAACTTGAGGCCAACCACATGCTTCCTTTCCTGCGCTGTTTCTGTTGAATGTCTGGAATAGCCAAAGTGGCAATGCCTGCCGGCTGGGACTACATAGCCTTTGTACTCCAAGTAAAAGTATAATACTATGATCGTATATCCTACAACGGCTTTTTAAAATTAGTGGCAAATTTGGCTTGGACGAATTTCATGCTCATCCATCCCCCTTACTTTGAATTGAAATTCAAATAATAAGATTTTTCCAGAACAAATTTTCTCAGATATAGAAAGCGTACTCCACTGCTATGATATTTTGAAGTCGATCTTCCTTGGTTTCCGTGTCGGGCATTTCTGTTTCTAACCGGTTTCTAGTCTCTTTCCTCGGCCGATTCCGAACACTGCAGTCTAAATATAAGTGCCACTGACAACACTGGACATTTTCCACAGGATATGTGCCACAGGTTATGTGTCCATGGGGTGATTAGGTATGTGCTACTGTATTGTGACCCTGGGTCCCACTGGGTATGTGACGACTATGATGATGATGATGGCGATGATGACGATTGTGATGGTAATGATGGCAATCATGACAATTGTGATGATGATGATGGCGATCATGATGACGATGGTTATGATGATGATGATGATAACTGATGACCATTATTAGGAAGGCGATTCAACCTCTAGTTGAAGTCGATTAAACGTTATCCGTCTGCAGGTAAAAGATTAAACTAGTGGTTGTATTGCCTTCCAAAAAAGTTCGCTACTTTCCTGCTTCTTAGGCTGCAAGTTTTGCATTTTTATAATTACGCCTGGCTTTACTATTTCTCGCCACTTTTGCCTGAAACTGGTAACTTTCCAAATGCCGCTCGATTCACTGCGTTGCCGAATATTTAACAGTATTGTGGCACATTACTAAGTAACTCGGCTTGATTGCCACTTTCCTTAACAATGTCGTTTTAGCCCGAAAGTTAATAATCTCATCAGCCTATATGACTCAACTGTATGAAGGAGGGCTTTAGAGGCACGGTGTTCACCAGCTGATATAACTGTGTGAGACAAACCATCGTATATGCTTGCGAATTACATGATCACATCTTTCCATTCCTATGCTGCCACCATGGATGCATAGCAGGATGCCCACAACACGCCCGGTTTACTACCATTAGGCTATCTTCTAAGTCACCCGTACTGAGTCCAAAAAATTGCCAAATGGCTTTTGACAGGAATTTTAAGTCGAACGAGAATACTACTTTATTGACAATACGCGGTGTACGCATTCTGTGTACAGGAGCACCGCATACCTGCTCAGAAAGTGCTCACAGTTGCTGTTGCTTTCGAACTGGGTACGCCACCGAAATCCAACGGAGTTCCAGTCATGCAGCTACTTCCGTTGCTGAAGCTGCGTCATTTCCGGCCTTTTTTTGACTTATTTCTGAGTGCAAGCACAATGTACGTACGCCATGTTTGCTTACAACAAAAGCAACACTGGAGTGTTTCCGCTTCCGATCTGTGACTGCTCTGGCGAGCAGTATATTGGTCGGCTCAGGTGTCTTTCTCTGGCTCCGATCTAGAGCGGACTCCGCATCGTTTTAATCCGAGAGTGAAGTAGGAACCAGTTGACGGTATACCATATATCATAAGCGTCCAAACGTATGCAGAAGATATAGAAGAAAATAAGAACGTATTTATGATGTCTATTTGAACTGTTTGCTTTCGTATGCGCTCTATCAAACTAAAGAGAAGGAGAAAAATGCCAGTTCCACACTTTGTGAAATCTGATGAAACAGCGGAGCTCTGCAAGCGTGGGCGTATAGCGTAGTGGGTATGACGCTCGCCTTCGGACAGTTAGTAACCGGGGTCAAATCCCGCCTCGCCAAGAAAGCTTTTTTTTTATTTCTCTCGCTCTCGGTCTGTCTCTCCTTCTTTCTCTTTCTGCATCTCCGCTTCTCATTTCCCACTCTCTCCACTTCGCTCGAAAGTATACGAACACCATCGCTCCGTAGGCATCAACCTCGACCTTAAACAGCTCCTAGGAAAGCGATGTGCCTACAATCTGTGGATGTTCTCTAACTCTCGGGTTACAAAACAGGTACGCGAGCACCCATTTAGCATATCCGCTGTGGTTTTAAGATCTCGTGGAGCGCGCCGTACAAGAAACGCGAAACAGTGCCACACATCGTAGCAATTTCCTTCTGTCATTTTAATAACAAGCGTGAAAGACACGCCTCGAATTCCACTCTTCAGCCACCAAGATTCAAGCTTTACGCATTTTTTTATGTGAATACACTTGTTTGTGGCGTTCCTCATGCATGACTATATATTTTTACGTTGCACCGTCACTCGCTTGCTTCGCACTTCGTTTGTATGTCATTTTTTAACAACCCTACTCAATGACCACCAGTGATTCTCCGTGGTCAAGCCATAGTTGAAGAACAACTGAGATATTGGGACTATGGGGACAATACTCCCGTTTCCGGTGGCATATGAAAAAAGTACATTCAATTACGCTAGCTGTCGCCATTTCCACCTCGCCAATTCGGGTCCAACTGAAAAATTTGTAAAACAGTAACAGAATTAATTATACAATACCACGTCTTGGAGACTAAACCTCGCTGATGCCGGCTGGAAGTATGACGTTGGCATGACGTAATGGTGCAGCAAACGTCAAAATGCGCAATGCCGGCAAAATAACTCTCTTTTTGCTGATTACACTGTCCACAACGTTTAGGAGAAGCTAATCAAACATTAACGTAATACTTTTGCTAACATCAGCCACCAGCTACGTCAACTCAGAGCTATTCTTGGCACTACAGTATATACACTTGTTACTTGTAGTCCCATACCTAAATGACTGAAGTGGACCATTGGACTACAAAACAGAAGCAAAGAATCCGCAGATGCACATGATTCGCCAAGATGATTTGCCAGACAATGCTATAAAAGTAAGCAAAAGACGGCACAGAGCGCTGAGTGTTTTTTTTTTTTCTTGACTTGAAGAGAATTCTTTCACTCTAGAACAAGAGCCACTACGATCGTCACAAGCGTCTAGAAAAAAAAAAAAAGCTCAGATAGAAGGAACAGAAAACTTTAAGGAAGCATCCATACACAATTTATGTATGCAAAGAAGAACAACAAGACCAAAACAAAACAAAAAATGATGTGCTTTAGCGCCAGACATTGAGGAACGCAAATGCTTCCTCGACAAAAAAAGCATCAATGATTTCTCATTACACTTTGAGGAAACAGCGGTGTTTACACAAGGAGGCGTCAGAAAAGGCAGACTACAAAGGAGCGAGAGCCAAAGCATTCAATGATGGCAGGAGGCAAACAATGGCGCTGGGAAACGACATAATGTAACGTTTGCGCAACGTGAGTATACGGAACGTAAAAAGAGGCACCACTGATAGTCATTCACGCAAGGAACCTCGCGACAATGAAGCACTGGAAGAAGCAGACGGGTCATAAAATTAGCGGTAAAATGAAAAGCAGCAAGTGAAGTGGTACGGAATTGCATGGGTGGGCAACGAGAGAAGTTTCGGGCATGAAAGAAGCGAGCACGTAAGGTTGCAGCAAGGTCAGAAGGGCTCGTGGCAAGCGCAGAACGTCCATTCGCACTGTAGCCATTGTAATCAATGGATGCGCATGCACCCAACAATTTGAAAAGCTCAGCAGATACACTGTACGTGCGCGCGGACGCACTCCGTAGCTGGTATCCTTTGGTGTCCTTCGATCTTGCGTAGCATGGGGTTATGTTTTTTTTTTCTTCGGTTCTACGCGTGAAAACCACAGCCTGATTATGAATCACCGCGGTTGGTGATTATTTCCTTTGGCGTGTTAGGATTCTAGCAACATACCTCTCCTTATCACAAATAAATGCAAGCCTTAAAGGCTAAGCACAACGAAATTTCGGACCCCCGTAAAGACCCCAAGTTGAAAAAATTTATTCAGAATCTTGCGTTTGAAATATGAGTAGATGTGTCACAGAAATGTCGCTAAAATAGCCTTTTTTGTTAGCGTAAGTGAAAAAAAAATTGATATTGCGACTTCACCCGAAATGACACATGATCTATAGAACATCTATAGAATATTTGTCGCTCCCGGTTGCCCGCGACACGCTTAAATATATCTGAGGCGACGTGCTGAGTCCTACGTCATATGCGCTCACCACCGCGTGGTCGCTCAGTCTGCTTAGGTGCTTTAAAAAGCTGTTCAGAGATGTTTATAGGCCTTCACCGAAGCTATATAGTCCTAACTGCCTATATCGCCAGGCGACGTGGAGCCGGTGAACGAAGCAAAAGCCGGCCTTGGCAGTGATTTAGCAGAATGGTCAAATAAATATGTGCTAATGTCCACTTCTCGGTACGGAGTGAATGCCACTTCTTCATTAACAGAGTAATACAATGAGTTCTTTACTGCGAAATGCTAAAAGCGTCCGTGTATACCTTGCATTGGGTGCACGTTAAGGAACCCTGGGTTCTTTAATTTTTTTTAACTTTATTTATTTTTCTCTCTCTCTCTCCTTTCGCATCCCTTTACCCCTTCCCCGGTACAGGGTAGCCAACCGGAGATGACCTCTGGTTAACCTCCCTGTCTTTCCTTTACCTTTTCTCTCTCTCTCTCTCTCTGGGAGGTCAAAATTAATCCGGCGTCCTCCACTACGGCATGCCTTATAATCACATGATTTTCGCACGTAAAACCCCAGCCTTTAAATATATTTTTTAAATATTGAAGACAGATACGTGTTTGTACGTTAAAGGAACATTGTGTTAAGCCATGATTAAATGTGTTGCAACGCCGCGGTGTGCGCCTCACAGAGCTTGCAGAATGTATACTGTTCTTTTGTCTCAAAACAACACCACAATACATTCCTACTTCAATATAGCAAAAAAAAAAAGAAACAGAAAAATACTATATTTGATTGCAAGAAGTGTCTGGAATAGTAAAAAAAAAAAAAAAAAATTCCCGCCCAAGCGTTTCGTACAGATGGTTAACAAGAGAAGCTGAAATGTGCGGCCTCGGTCTTGATCACTGGGATAATCCTGACGGTACAATAAGTTCTTTCTCAATTATTGGTTCCGTCTTTGTGTTTCTTAATTATGTTAAACACGCGTTCGGCGGTGACGGAAAAAACGACGTCACTGACGGTATGCTGGAATGCCAGCAACCCACCGTTGTCGCATTGCGGCTTGCGATTCTTAAAAATTAGATTGCTTCAAAATTAAACCTATCCATCACACAGGACAATGAATGGCTCATACCCCCTTAAGCAATGGCTCATACCACCGTAAACGCGGCCTCCTCATTACGATGACAGAAGAGAAGTGAAATTCTACGCTGAAATGATGAGGGGCAACGGAGCCAGCTGTAGAAGAAGACAACGACGAGGAACGCGGGAGCAGTAGCACGAGCGCGTTCGCGCGCTTTCGCCGATGGGCGCCAACGAGCCGGCTGCAGAAGAACGACGACGCTCGAACCATTGCTGATGATGATAGTTTCAGCGTACAGGCGACAGACGGACGAATTGGCTAGCCATAAACAGCTTTGCTGTAAAAAGTCCTTGGAGAAAGGATCAACCCTCACTGAGCGTTATTTTAACCCTCGCTTCGTATAGACAAAAAAAAAAAAAATTCACCAGCCCTTCTCCTGTCAAGAAAATGGGGGTAAGCGAAGCTTGTCGTGTATCTGACCTTTGTCAGGGTAATGTAAACTTCATGACATAGCATGGTAATAAAGCAGAAACGTTTATTAAATGTATGCATTGAGGAAAGAAAACGCACAACGCAATGGAAGGAAAAGTTGCACGAAAGGGAAACAAAAGTAGAAGGAAAGGGAACAAAAAGTACCACGAAAGGGAATGAAAAGTAGGAAAGGGAAGGAAAAGTAGTAGGTGAAGTACACACACGAGAACCTTTGCTTAACCCCATTTTCTCGACAGGGGAAGTGCTGGTGATTTTCTTTCTTTCTTTCTTCCTTTTTTTCTCTTTCGTTATTTCTCTCTCTCTCTTTCTCCTTTCTCCCTTTCTCTATTTCTGTATATCTCTCTCTTTCTCTTTCTTTTTTGTCCCTGGTATGTACCCTTTCTGCACTATCGCCAGGATCAGCCCACTTTTCAGCGTGACACCACCACCACTACCACCGAAACTTGTGAGCCTATAAAGCTTCGCTTCAAAAAATAGCGTTGAGAGAAGCTCGCCTCTAATTGTGCGCTTTGTTGTCTTATAGAACTACGGAGACTGTGTAGTTGTTGGCTGCACACGTTGACCAATTAAAGGACGCAAGCAGCAGGAATTGAACGAAAGCGGGTGGGTTAAAGGCGACGACAAATGAAAATTAACGGCCATTCTTAAATTCTCTAATGTTGGCCTCTTTCCCAGAGGTGGAGCAAGTTTACCTTCTCGCTACCACTAAGGCTCACATTGGGCAGATAACTTAAAATGAAAGCACAGTGTGCAGACATCTGTTATGTCAAATAACGATGGTGCAGTACCGTCGAAGCTGGCACTGGGCTTGGTGGATCATTGACTGAAGTTACAAAGCTGTCCACGCTCACGCGATCAGTCTCGCGACTTATCCCGCATTATTGGAGGCGTTTAGCCTGACACATTGTTACAGCATTGGTATAAGTTCGGATAAATACACGGGAGCAGGCATGTGACAGGTTTCGGTGCCGTTTTCAACTAGAATACACTAGAAACATGCTTGTCTTCTAGGACTCGGTGTTGTAAACCCCTTACAAGAAGCAGGTGCGGCTTTCTGCACCTTCACAACAGCAGATAAACAGACCGCGGATATTCACTACAACAAATTTATGCGTACTTTTGCTGAACACATCGTCGCCACATGTCGAATACCAACGTTGAATTTCCCATCTTCGCCTCCGATGTCACTGTGAGCAATGACATTGATACGTACGCATTGAACTAGTAAATTGTCTAATTCTTCCTTTAACGTCGTGATCGGCCGACTCACGGCTACTGATCGAGAACGGTTGCGTACAATTTCACTAGATGTCTACTACCTTTACTACGATAATGCCGATAATGCTAGCATGCATAATGCTAGCACTTTGCACCCCGACAAAAAACTTTAGAAAGCGCCTGGCATATGCATGGAGGTGACGAAAATTGTCCTATAGCCAGTTAGCGAGATAATAGTTGCAGCAATCGCTGCACAGTGGCTTTGTTTTCTTCTTTTTGGATGAGGGCTAGGTAACAGATTTCAGATATGTTCTATTTCCTCAGTATAGACAACTGAAAGTAACGCAGTATTGTAAATTCAGGTAAAATCTATGCCCTCTCTTGGGGAAGCTTTAGATAGGCCAACACGCATATTTAGTGCGGACGGATATATAAGCTTCATGGGCAGCTAATGTTACAGCGAAGCTGTTAGCCTCTAATTGGCGAGGATTTTTCGTGGCATGCTCACCCAAAAGACGGCAGCTGGAAGGCCGTGTGTTTGAGTTTCCACGTAACATAATTATGTTTTCTCGTATATTAGAATTACAATCCGGGCCTATCATGTCTGCAGGTTGTGTGTAAGTGATACTTTACGAATTTTCTGACGCATATTACTTTGAATAATTTATTTACTTCAATAATGCACCTGCGCTAGGCGTAGGACCTACAAGAATGAGGATTTACGCAATGCTAACGGTGCCACCACCTGGCGGCCGCAACCACTCACACAGATCTCAAATGGCAGCTCGAAAGTGGCTTCTTTCAGTTTGTGCGTAAAAGATTAATGCTTTTTTCGTATATTCGAATAACAATCCGAAGCTATCATGCTTGTGTGTAAATCGTACTTTACGCATTTTCTGACACAATTCAATTTTAAACGTTAATTTGTTGAAAGGCACTTGTGCCAGGCGGAGAGTCTACAAGAATGAGCACGCATGCTGCACTTCCGCACACAGTGCGTGCGCGCATGACGTGCATCGCTCGTGGTGGTGGTGCTTGTGTAACGTCGTCTAACGTCCGCACCAGCGTCGCTGTACAATCACTTTCGCGGGGTCGAATACAGGCGGATTTTTTTTCCCTTTCCTTCAGAAGCAATAAAGAGGATCTGCGAACACGTTCGGTGGCCTGATATCTCGAGACCTTTCCGCCGCTGTTTGTCGGCTTCCCGAATTGATGATTCGAGACAGGAGCCCATTAGGCCTCACGACCTCCATTACAACAGGACGCCGTCGCCGTCCCACGGTCGCACAATCGCATTGCCTCGTTTTGAGAACCTCTATGGCGCCATCTGCACTTTCTGTCCGCATCATGAGAAATTTAATTTTCGTTGTATCTTCGGTGTTCTTATTATACTTCCCAAATAAACCAGAGACGTTTCGTAGCAACACCGTAACCAATATGACATCATTTCGGACCTCCTTGGATAGCACTGGCGCTTTTTGCTCTTTGGAGCTTTCTTTCCCTAACTATATCTTTTTTTTTTCATCAAAGAACGGTGCGAAGATTCGCTAACGTGTTTCTTTGGCAGCGTGCAAGATAACTGAAAGTATATAAATAACCTTGATTCTACTGTCAGGGCGCAAGAATTTCTGAACTAATTTATTATCGCTGAAGGCTTTTCACACATTAGCACGAGCTTCTGGAATAAAACTATATTTTTATGTCGACAATTAGTGCCTGTACTCACAGGGAACTTAAATCAATTTTTTAATTAAGCCTGATATACAACTCCTGCTTCAGTATCATATTCTTAATCTTCAAAAATTGCCCATTTTACATCGCACCTCATCCTCAACGAAGGAGAGCTCTTGTATACCGAAAGTTATCAATGTAGCTTTTCAAGCCTCCTCTTTGCTGATACTTGTCCTACAGTTTTCGTGGCATGAATTGGTGCCTGGATCGATTTTCCGGGGAATCAAAATTATAAACAATGGCCACATGCGACGCATGTGTAGACATGTCTCGCACAGCACAATCAATAGCCAAAGAACAAGCGAACTCCTGGCAAGCGTTCCATGGTTTGGAAGAAGGTCTACTGTTCCACTGTCCGCTTAGAAAGAGCGTCCACAAAAAAAAAAAAAAAAAAAAAACTCGCAGAATGACAGTGGAGCTCCCAGACTAGAAAAGCGCCGAAATTTTGCACTCTCTACCGCTTCTAAACACTGCTGAATGTTTGATACCACATCATATTCTCCTCCACCGATACTCTCGGAAATCAGTTTTCAAAAAGCGAGACGCTCAGGCATACCGGAGAGTGCGTTCCCTTGATTGCGGCTTTGGCGTGATGAATGAATGAATTAGCTAATGAAGGAATCAGTAAATCAGTGAAGAAATAAATGAATGAAAGGTCGAATGGACGAGCGCGCGGAATCAAGGAATAAATCATGGAATGGACGAGTGAACGAATAAGTAGAGGAGTGAATGAACTAAGAAAATAAAGGTTCAGATTTTGATAAACAATTAGTCTACTTTTGACAACGTGAATGTGTCAGGTTAGAGGACGTCGTTGTTCGTAACCCTACAGCCACCTGCCAGAGAGGCGTCTGAACGTGGCCAGCAGAGGCAAAATTCCAACTACCACCCTAATAACGTAGCTAAAAACCCCGTCGTTGATCCCGCGCTGAATGCGGAGAAACCTTTAAAATGCTGCCTATGAATAGTTACTCAGTCGGAAAACAGAGCACACTTTGAAAGCTTTTTTATTGCGATAGCAATTATATGGACACTTCAACCGGATTTCAGTCGCCGTGCGGTTCCGTATAGATAAAATCTTCGCCGCGCGCCGTATGCCAGAGCGGAAGCGTGCGGGGACGCGCGCTATCACGGAGAGCGAACGCACTCAATCTCCCACGCGCAAGCAAGGAAGCGGGAAGCCAGCGCCGAAGGGAGCGGGGGGGGGGGGGGGGGGGGGGACGCACTTCTACTCTACCAACAACCGCGCTCGTCGCTCGCGCGCACCGTCTCTTATCTCCACACGGCTCTGACCTTTATGCGCTGTGCATTCGCCGCTCAGTTTCTGTTGAAGCGATAGACCGCACGTACGTTCGCCCGCTGCAGCGTATGGGCTTGCTGCCAGCGTTTTGACAGTCGTTGTCTGCAGTCATTCAGTGTGATCTGTTCATGTTTGTTTGTGTGCGCTGACACCACGCTTGTTCATTCGGTTAGTAATAGTCGGGCCACATTTTCCAACGCACGCTACACATGTAATGCTGCCCGGATCGGCAGTGCAGCGCTACAGGTGTGTCCCTTCGCACGCGCTGCCCACGGGAAGCGCTTCTCATCAACACCACCGTTTCACACGCGCCTTCTCGTGGTCACCGAGTCTCTCTTCATGTCGGTCTACTTACGCCGCAGCACACCTGCTTACTTAATCAGCTCATGTTTACTACAACTCATATTGCTACCAAAGCCGCTCACCTTACTTCGTATGACATTGCTGTGTTGCTATCGCATTCATTGCTTCGCCCTTAGGGCGAAACTTCATTGATAACTTGGCAGTGCGCCGAAGACGTTGGAACCCATAACAGAAAAGAGGTGGGTCTGCGAGGCACCCCTGTCATGAAACAGCACATGAGATTCAAGGTGCCTCCTGCTACGATGATGCATCACCCTGTAGCATTTGTGCCACATACGCCGTTTTTGTTTTGCTCAGTTATTTATCCATTGTTTTATTCTTCTCGCTTCTCATTCTTTTTGCAGTTACTTTGCGTCATAATGAAGTTCATTTCAATACAATCTTCTTTTTCCCCCATCTAAAACGTTTTACTAATAAAATACCATGGGTTTTTGTTTTCTGTTTGTAGATGTTTTTTTTTTATTCCTAGAAGGGTGTGGCAGCGCAGAACGACGCGCTTTCGCCTCTCCCTTTGCGTCGTTACTAGTTTGCCTTCGTACTCGCTCGTCGTGCACATATAAATGCGCCTATTTCTGCTTTATTTCTTTTCCACTTATAACCACTCATTTGAATAAGGCGATCTCCCTTCCATACCAGAAAACCTTCTTTCATAAGCCTGACCTTTTTACGCAAGGACAACATTTCTGTCAACGCTGCAATACTGAGCTTGTCGTAATAGCACGCCAGGTTTGCGGCAAATTGTACGATATCCATACTTTTTGGAAAATACGACAGGCATAACTGCGTCAGGACGAAATACTTTCTACTGCGTTCCTCAAATTGGTGACATTTTTTTTAAATTGAAAGGTAAACGAAAGCTAACATCAATTACCTCTACAGGTTCCCTCAAGCAAGGTCTCACCGTTCAACTTTATTGGGGCAAGTTTCTAAGTTTCCTGTAAAATAAATTTCGCATTCTCATTTATTGGCACATATGTGCTTAGCTTAGTTCCTCGTTATCCGTCTGTGCTACAAAAATGTTAATTTTATGACAGCTAGTATAAATTTTTATGAAGTGTCCAACAGTCCTTTCTGTTAGAAAATCGATTGGCCTTCCAACAATGTGATTCGAAACGAACGAGCGCTCATGAACGTGGGTGACCAAGTTTCAGAATACCACTGCTTGAGATAAAGTAAATGACAATAAAGTGAGGGGCCTTAGAGAAGACTTTTATCGCAACTAAATTATGCGCAGTCTAACCGAAGGAGGACTGCGGCAAAGTGCACAGAGCCAAATTAAGTATGTCGCCATGATACACGTGCTTTTCACTAATAGGGGCACATTGCGGAGAATTTCTAGGCAAATGCGCTTGGGTAATTACTGCTTACACGTGAATATGTCATGCTGTAATCAGCGTCATTAGCAGCTTAACAGCGCCACTTAAGCTGCCGCGATAAAGGACTGCTCGTTAATTATTCACAGTCCATCTGTGACTTTCAGTTGAAGAGTGAAAAGGCTGAGCTTACTTTGAGGTTGGGATAATATGAGAGTGACGTTCCACAACGAGAAACTTCATTTTAGACTAAATGCCTATTAGCACAAGTACGGTTCTAATTTCTATATTGCCTTCATTACCTTAAGTGAAGCTTTCTAGTTTCTTTCTTCTTGACTCAGTGAAGTAAAATATCTGAAGTACGACGACCTGTCACCGTGATTCATTCTTGTCTGTCGTCTGTTCTTGTCCCATTCGAAAGCGCTGCTTTTTCGCCTAAAGAAGACTACTGTTTTGGATTTAGTGTTATATATTATAACTGTTCGTGTTCGTGGCCTTCTTTCTAATTTTTTTTTGTTCGCGAGGAACAGTACAAGTTCATCAGGAAGAAAAAAAAGATGTTATCCTCGCTCTTGTGTTGCCATTAACAGACGGGTGAAGGGAAGACGTAGGAGGCTGTTAACTGCAAAGAACGTAACTACCACCCAAAAACGCAAAACGCAGAGGCACTTTGATATTGTATTAAGATCAATGCTGCGCAATAGAGCACCGTATAAACTGCATAGAAGAAGGAGAAAATACAAAACATTTTTCTAGTTTAAAACGCTATCACTATACAGGGTGTCCCACGTAACTTTAGCCAAATTTTACAAATATCCAAATGCCATGTAGCTGTACAGAAAGAACCAAGGTAATGTTGTTTACCGTCGCTTGGAGATACTCAGATTATTTTTAACAGCGGAGCTGTTTAAGCTCTTCGTTGCGCCGCGTAGTTCGAACAAAAACTGAACCTGGCGATGACATCACGGCGCGTTGACTAGCAACGATCTCGCGGAGCGGCGTGTGCTTCGCCTCCTCTCCGTGCCGTGCACATGTTGCGTTGACATGGGACGTTAAGGAGAGGGAAGGAGAGCATGCGCACGGTACGCGCTATGCTCGAGAGAGAGAAAGAGAAAATGAGAGCGAGAGAGAGAGAGAGAGAAAGAAATTGTAGCCGCACAAACGAGGCAACGCGCACAGTTGCCGCCGACGCCGTCCGCGTTTCCCTGTTTCCCCGCGTTCGCGCTGAACGCGCGTGGTGTCCGTGACCGCAGCAGGCGCCTCTGGCGGCGGCTTGGCAGGTTTCGACCAGTCCGAAAGTTCTGCCGCAACGGCGCCAGAGCTTTCGTTGACTCTGTGGCGAGTGCGTGTAGCCTCGACATGGGACCACCAAAGAAGACCCGGACACCCGAAGAAGAAGCCGGTCATCTTGAAGCGCGTCGCGTGGTCAAGCGAGAATGAGCGAGTCGGCGGCGAGCCGATTCGGAATTCCATGTCTAGCAGCACTTAGCATTTCCTAGCAAAACTTAGCCAAGCCTAGTAAAACCTGGAAGAAGCTAGGTCGATGACCAGCTCCGCTGTTTACTCCAGCTTTGCACCACTAGTGCAAGCTGCCCACATTTTTTGCATAGCGACTAATTAAATTTGTCTTAATTACTTATTCAACTTCTCAAGTTTTATAACTAGATGAAGAGTGTCAATGAGAAAATTATAGAGCCACATGAAGAAAATCACCGCCCAGGCACTCCGTACAGAAGGTTAACCAGCGAAGCTGAAATGTGCGGCCCCGGTGTTTATCTCTGGGTTAATCCCGACGGTTCATTAAACTATTTTCCAATTATTGGTGACATCTTTGTGTTTCTTAATGAGGTTACATACACGTTCGGCTGCGACGGAGAGAACGACGTCACTGCCGAGTCCGCCGTTGTCGCTTGCGTTCGATGTCTCGAGTTTGCTCAGCGGCGTGGTTAGAAGCATTCGCCCGCCATTATCGCTTGCATTCTCGAAATGAAATTGCTTCAAAATTAAATCTGTCCGTTACGTAAGATAATGAATGGCTGATACCCCATTAAGCAATGGCTCATACCCCCGTAAACGTTGCCTCCCCATTAATACGACATAAGTGAACGGAAATTCTACGCTGGAATGATGAGCGGCAACGGAACTAGCTGTGGAAGAAGACGACGACGACGAAAGCGGGAGCAGTGGCACGAGCGCGTGCCACGCACGAGCGCAACCCGAGGGGCGCCAACGAGCCAGCTGCGGAAGAAGACGACGACGCTCGAGCCAATGCTGATGCTGATAGTTTTCTGTGGACAGGTGACTAACAGACGCTTTTTCGTTTGGCCTAGTCATATGAAGCTTTAATTTAAGAACTCCGGATACAGCTTTATGTTGCTCAATACATGCTACATAAAAGTAGAGGGAGAAGCCTACGAATACACGCAATATTGCCACACGACTGCGCGTATTTTCGGGCTTCTTTCACGCTCGGAAAAACACTTTTATGTAGCACGTATTGAGCAACAGAAAGCTGTATCGGGACTTTTCAATCGAAGCTTGTACTGCGTTACAGATTTCGGTGGCAGCGTATAGTCCCGCCAAAAGTACCCGCGAAGTCATACCCGCATTGGTTATGCGGGTATAAATGAGCCAGGGATATGCGGGTACGATCAAGGAACAAGAAAGAAAGAGAGAAAGATAGCTGCACTGGCGCCGAATCACGTGACGCGCGCATCGTTTCGTGGGTCGCGGAGAGGAAAAGGGAATGAAAGGGAGGTTGGTGTGTGCTTCGCCGGGCTTCCCTCGCCTCAGATAAGTTTCAGCGACTGGATGGCAAAGCACGCGTGGTGCGTTCCGCCGAGGAACAGGCTGCGTTTGAGCAACGGCCCCGCGAACTCACTCGGGCAAGGGCTCGTCGTCGACGTGCAGATTCTAGCGTGAGGGCTTCCGAAGCCCAGCCGAAATGTCAGCGAAGCGCCGCGGACCCCGAGTTGCGGGAGCGCTATGTTGAGGCCTAACGTCAGCTAAGAGCCGCCGGCCCTGCAAAGGAAGCGGAACGCCTGCGACAGCGTCGTCTTGCCAGAAGCTTCGCTTACCCTCCTTCCCTCGACAGGGGAAGGGCTCGAATTATTTTATGTTGCTCTACAATTTTCTCATCGACACTTTTCGTCGAACTATAATGTTAAGATGTTGAATAATTAATTAAGACTAATTATGTAATTAGGAGGAATAGAAAAGGATAATCTCAGTATTTCCAAGCAATGGCAAACAACATTGCCTTGTTTCTGTCGAGCTACGTGGAATTTGCATATTTCTGAAGTTTGGCTGAAGTTACGTGGGACACCCTCTATGCCGTCTTACAGAGCTTGGCTAAAGAATATGTGCAGCAATAAAGGTGCCGTCGGCCGCAGTGGAACATGTTGGGCATTGTTATGAATGAGGTACATTTTGTAAGCAGTGCTCTTATTTGTTGCTCTCTTAGATAACATTTTTATGCGTGGTGTGATTGCACATGACTGCTACAAGTCACTAGGAGAATTTGCTTCTCTTGTCTTTCAAATATTTGGAAAACTTGGTAAGCAGCACTTAGATTCACCATAGTAGTCTATGACTTATATACCACGGCCTGAATGGTTTACTATCTGGTTTTATCCGAGTTGTTAAAAGTGAAGATTTCGTTCCCTCTGTTGTACATTGTTAACTCCGATTAATCATAAGCGAACAGTCTTGACAATATTTCACTGACGCCTTACTTCCGTCACTAACGACTAAAAATAATAATATAATTTTCCGCTACTACGTGCCAAAACAACGATAAAGATTGTGAAGCACGCGTATTGGGTAACTTCGGAATAATTTTCACCACCTGGGGTTCTTTAACGTGCACCAAAATAAAAGTACACGACCGCTATCGCATTCCGCCGCCATGGATTCTTATCGCAGCTGGGATCGAATCCGCGACTTCGAGCTCAGCAGCGCAATGGAAATGGGCTATACCGTGGTGAGAAACATGACGAGTCTCTCATCTATTTGCAAAAGAACTAGCCATCGCACATATTCTTATACACACCCGGAAGCATTTCTTGGCTCACAAGATTATATTTGAAAGTCACACCCTTTAAAGGCATTTGCTCGTTGCTCAGCTTCGCGCCATTAGCACCGTCTGCTGCGAAAGTTGTGCGCGAGAGGTGAGAGCTAGAGAGAGCATGCAACACCGCGTTGTGGCTGTGAGCCATTCATGAAGGCGAATCAACCAGCAAACTAACCGATGGTGGCCACAGTATCATGGAATGTCATGAAGGAATGTCATGAAGGACCCTCAGACCCCCAAGCAACCCGACAAACTCGAGATCGACAGCGGAAACGCCTAGCCCGCCAAACAGACCGGTCTTGAGCCCTGGGGAGGCATCAGCACGGCGACGTAAGGGAGATGACTCATCGGTTCGAGCCACAGAAGCAGAAGCAAAGCGACATATGCTCAATTAACTTGCACTTGGAGCCGCAGACACAAACGAACACCTTCTTAGACGACACGAACGTGTGGTTCGAGCCACTGAGGCAGAAGCGAGGCGGCAGAGTCGGCAAGCAAATGCACAAATCAAGACAAAGGCTGCAGCCAAGGCATTCACAAACAGTTCCCGGACAACCCGTTCGGCTACAACTGCTGGTTGTGCGATCGGTTGTGGTTCAAGAACGATTAAAGATTAAACGATTAAAGAATAAGCATGCTGACCCAAAACTTATATCTGACGCTCTAAATAACCTTGCACATGCGGTCGATACCTGCAAAGAATACTACTTCAGCACGTCACTCGCAAACTTCCTAAAAATGATCCAAATAAATTTTGGAACTATACCAGCGAAAAAAAGAAACCCATATCACAGGTTTGTGTCGATGGTTCAATGGTATCTGATCAGACCGCCATTGCTCAACACTTCAATGACTATTTCCGTAGTGTATTTTCTGGCCCTAGTGCTTCTCTACCCACCAAATAGGTGGACCATGCTGTAAATGTAAACTTCTTTTCTTAACCTGGCGTCGTTGCTATGTTGCTTCACTCGAAGACTAAAGCTTCTTGAGGACCCGACAATATCCCTAGCACATTTCTTCATCGCTTTGCCGAATCTGTTGCAAAATACTTGATTATTATTATTCGTGTCTCTTTGTTATCAGCGAAATTTCCAGATGACTGGAAGTCAGCCAGAGTTGTGCCGATATTGAAGAAAGACAACCGTCTATTAGTACAAAATTATCGCCCGATATCCTTAACATCATCGTGTTATAAAGTTATCGAAAACAAGATAGCTCCCAAATTAAACACATTCTGAGAAGAACACTCAGTTTTCACAAATCAACATGGATTTCGAAAAGGTTACAATACTACAACACAATTGGTTACTACAGTTCAAACCTTTGCAACTTGTCTTGAAACTAACAGTCAAATTGATGTAATATTCCTAGATTTCAGTAAAGCATTCGATACAGTTCCCCGCAATAAACTAATTATAAAGCTTCGGTTAATTTACATACGAGAATTATTTATTTCCTGGAGTTCTGCTTGTCTGAACAACCGTGATCAATACGTTCAGGTGGGAGAACAACACTCTGGTTGCTTTCCGGTAACATCTGGCGTTCCGCAGGAGAGCGTACTCGGCCCCGTATGTTTTTAAAAGCAGATTTCTGCCGTCGGCGTCGCCGTCGCCGTCGCCGTCGCCGTGAGGTTCCATATGACGTCAGTGGAGATGAAATCGGCGCCGCGCGCCGAACGCTGTATGTGCGAGTGAAAAGGCGCGAGGGACGCGCGCTTTCACGGGGAATGAACGCACGGCGGAGAACAAACGCGCGTTCTGCTCTGTGCTCCCTTAAGGGCTGCAGACGTAGGCGTCTCTTTCCTCCTCTACAATCACCATATATGTAGAGCAAACGTGCCTTCTTCCGACGCACGAAAGGCCGTGGGGAGAGGGGGAGGGAAGGGAGGCGACGTTTAGCTGCGGCACCAAGTGCCTATTTATATCAGAGGCTCCGGCAACAGTCACCAACGCCGCACGCATTTTGAGCGAACGAGGGCAAAACGCCGACGGCGTCGACAACAGTTCTGCGTGTTGCCGGTGCTGCTGCATGTCCAAGTTTATACAGTTGATAAAGCTGCTATCATTACTCCGTATAGCTTTCTTCAAGTTTGCTATCGCAATTGATGCTTCACCTTTCAGGTGAAACTGCGACAACTTTTTTGCTATACATAAATGATATTGTCAACGTGGTTAACACCCCAGTACAAATTCGTCTATTTACTGACGACTGTGTTTTGTTTAGAGAAGTTACCTGCATTAGTGACTAATGTGATGAATCCCGGCACCGGCGGCTGCATTTAGATGGAGGCGAAATGCAAAAACGCCCGTGTGCTTGTGTTGTAGTGCACGTTAAAGAACCCCAGGTGGTCAAAATTAATCCGGAGCCCTCCACTACGGCGTTCCTCATAATTAGAACTCTGTTTGGCACGCAAAATTCCAGAAAGAAGAAGAGGACCTAAACTCTAACTTAGGCAACGTGTTAAATAGCCGTGAGCAATGGGGAATGCTTCTTAATGCAACTAAATGTGTCTATCTCCCCACAACGCACAAAAAGTCCTTCTAGACCACACTTACAATTTAGCTGAAGCACCGTTACTGAAAGTAGCCTGCTTTAAATACGTAGGACTAACAATAACGAGTAAGCTATCGTGGAACTTGCACATAAATAACATCTGCTCTGCCGCTTTCCGGAAACTATACCTTCTACGCCACCAACTGAAGACTGCTCCACCTAGTGTTAAACTACTCTCTTACTTTTCCTTAATTAAGCCAAAACTTCAGTACGCCTCCATAGTTTGGGACCCTCACACATAAATGAAGATTAGGAACCTAGAAAGAATTCA